>NC_134400.1:97015818-97220919 GCF_050003625.1 Haematobia irritans | reverse complement strand
TATATATATATATATATATATATATATATATAATATATATATATATATATATATATATATATATATATATATATATATATATATATATATATAATATATATATATATATATATATATATATATATATATATATATATATATATATATATATATATATATATATATATATATATATATATATATATATATATATATATATATATATATATATATATATATATATATATATATATATATATATATATATTATATATATATATATATATATATATATATATATATATATATATATATATATATATATATATATATATATATATATATATATATATATATATATATATAATATATATATATATATAATATATATATATATATATATATATATATATAATATATATATATATATATATATATATATATATATATATATATATATATATATATATATATATATATATATATATATATATATATATATATATAGCCCTCAGATAAATCGATCCCCAATCACACAAAAATTGGTCCATATCAAATTCATAGTTCTATATTGCCCCCATATAAGCGACCCCCATATTTCAATTCTGGCTCTCTACGCACCGTGCAAAAGTCCATATCGATTCGTAATTATTTGTAGACTTACCTATACATACATAACTGTGGAACAGGGTATAATAAGTTAGTACATATGTTCGCAACACCGAGAAGGAGACGAGATAGACACATGGTGTCTTTAGCAATATTGCTCAGGGCCGGCCACTGAGTCGATCTAGCCATGTCCGTCCGTCTGTCTGTGAACACATTTTTTGTGATCAATGTCTAGGTCGCAGTTTTAGTCCAATCGCCTTCAAATGTGTCACAAGTTTCTGTTTTGGGTCCGATTGCAAACATATGTACTAACTTATATACCCTGTTCCACAGTGGGGCAGGGTATAAAAATCGGAGTCATTTTTATATGTTTTCGACTTAACAATGGTGATTTTTTAAGGAAAATGTGGGTATTTTGGCCATTTTTGCCCAAATCAGAAAAACGTATTTATGGAAGCTATATCTAAATCTGAACCGATTTCAATCAAATTTAGCACTACTAATTTCACTCCTTGTGCAAAATTTCAAGCTAATCAGAGTAAAACTCTGTGTTCTGGGGCCATATAAGTGCATATCGGGCGAGCTATATCTAAATCTGAACCGATTTTAATCAAATTTAGCACACTTGACGATACTGCTAATAGTACTCCTTGTGGAAAATTTCAAGTAAATCAGGATAAAATGCTGGCTTCTGGGGCCATTTAATCCCATATCGGTTGAATGATATATATGGGAGTTATATCTATATCTGAACCGATTTCAATGAAATTTAGCATACTTGACTATATTATTAATTGTACTTGTTGTGCAAAATTTCAAGCTAATCGGGATAAATCTCTGGCTTTTGGGAACATATAAGTTCATATCGGGCGAAAGATATATATGGAAGCTATATCTAAATCTGAACCGATTTCTTCCAATATCAATAGGGTTCTATTCTGACCCAAAACCATAACTTTTGCCAAATTTGAAGTCGATTGGACTACTCGTAAAACTGTGACCTGGACTTTAATTACAAAAATGTGTTCACAGACAGACGGACGGACATGGTTATATCGAATCAGGGACCGATCCTGCGCAATATTGTCTATCTCGTCTCCTTCTGGGTGTTGCAAATATATGCACTAACTAATAATACCCTGTTCCACAGTGTGGCGCAGGGTATAAAAATATCAGAAAGGCGCATCGAAGCGGGGCAGGTGCGGCTAGTTTTATATTGAAACTTAAAATTTTTATTTTAAGAGAAGTTATTTATTAATTCGTTTCAAATTTTTAATTGCTTACGTTTCCAACTACGTTGCCAATTTGCCTTTTTTCCCTGCTGGATTTATAATAATACAAAACGAATAAATATCAACTATATTACGAGTTAGTTGAGGTTGTTCATTGTGATATTCCAGGTGATAATTTTTTCTCTTCTCAATAAGGGACTTCCTTTTTACCATGATATACTTTGTGTTTTTTTTGTATCATTTGCTAAATTAGATTTAGCTCCATAAATTCCATTATTCACTCTTTCCAGCTATAACCTTTATGACATTCTTATTACATTTCTCACCCATTGCTTGTTCTCAGTTGCAATGCAAATTTACAACGAAATTTGCTTTTTATTTCCGCAATTTTACAGCAGCTGGGCTTCTGATTTCAGGCGTATAAACTTCATAATTATGATTGATATCATTATCCAGTAGCCTGTGATGAGCCACTTGTTGCAGCACATTCGTTCAATCAACCTCACAGGTAATTATTGATTTTACCTTCACATTACTTTGGTTGTAATACACATAAATAAGGAACCAGGTGGATAAGTGGATGGAATGGAAACAAACACATGCCGTCATGCTGAATCTTATGTACCCTATGCCATGGATTGCGTACAATGTTCTACTAAAGACTGTCATCCACAAAAGAATTTCTTCGGTTGTACACGCAAAGAAAAAAAACGTTTGGAAAACGTGTACCGAAAACGTTTTTCCTTTGTTAGAGTTTTTTGAATTGCTTCGAAAATTTTAAACTTTTATCACCAAAAAAATTCGTTTGTTACAAAATTTTTATTTTTTCAATAAAAAAAGTTATTTTTGAAATAAAAACACAGTCCATTTCGTTTATATCAAACACTGTTCTTTTCTGACTTTAGGTCTTTAATAAGACACATTTTACAGTTCAAAATTTAATATAGTACAATGTAATGTTGAACATTTTTTCGGAATCTTCCGAATATATCTGGAATATATGTAAAAAAAAACAAAAGCAAAAAAAAAACTTTGGCCGAAGCAGGGATCGAAGCCACGACCCTTGGCATGAGAGTCGGACGTAGCTACCACTGCTCCACGGTGCCAAACTAAATGTTTGTTTCTGGTAAATAAACTTTGTTTATTCGGTTCGTGGGCGCCGCAAGCTATGCTATATAAATATAACTTATATGGATATTTATCTATTGATGACCATAACAGGTACATAGCTCAGTGGTTAGTGTGTTGGCTTACAATGTGCATGGTCCGCGGTTCGATTCTCCGTCCAGGCGAAAGGTAAAAAAAATTTAAAAATTTATAAAATCGTATAATTTCTTCTACATTGTTGGTATTACAGGAAAAGGTGTTAAGAACTAAAAACATCGTGGATGTGAGAAAGATGTGAGGGAAAATGTAATTAGCAAGAAAACAATGTTTTTTTTTTGAGTTTGTCTTTATGAAATTGTTTTTACATCCTGGAAAGAATAAACGTTTATCACAAAAAGTATAAACTTTTCTTCCAAATACACTTCCTTAAAGCGAAAAGCAAATGAGAAACGAACTTTGCTTGTCTAAAATTTCGTTTGGGAGGAAAGAATTATTTTTTTGCGTGTAGCCGTCGGCAGGGAATCGTAAAACTAGTTAACATAGGCGCCATGTAAATCGAACTTCCGATTTGCTATTTTGAGCTTCTAGAAACATCAGTTTTTACCAGTTTTACCTGAAATTGGAAATCTAGAGGTATTTTAGGATCAAAAATAGGTGCGCCGATTGACCGATTTCGCGAGTTTACTTCTTGGACTTGTTTGGCTTCTAGAAACCACAATTTTTATCCGATTCGTATGTGGGGATAAAAATCTACATAAAAAGAGATTTCAAATCCAGGCGTTATTTCATCATTTGCCTGCATGCTTTCACGAGATATGGGGGTAAAAATCTACACAAAAGAGATTTTAAATCCAGGCGTTATTCCATCATTTGCTTGCATGCCTTCACAAGATGTTTAAGAGGCGACCGGACATATCCCCCAACGGACATATGATTTTTGGGCGTTATTACCTCCCTTGGGGCGGTCACATTGCCCAATTTTCATTAAGGCTTTATGTCCTCCCTCATCGCGGTCATAAGCCCAATAAAAAAATGTGGGTGTTATGACCGTTTGGATATAATTTAATATAAAGAATACTTTAAAATAACAAAATATATATTTTTTAATATTTCAAAAGCTATATATAATTACTTCATCTATCCATCAATTTTTTTAAATATTTAATAGATAGATATGCCTCTTATTGACAAATATCGAATGCTGCTTTTATTTCATATGCTGAAAGGAGAGGTAAACTAGCATATCTTATGGCGATTTCGATTGGTAAAAAAGGTGCAACATTCTCGAAATTGTTTGCAAAATATGGAGGGCACTGTTATAGCTTTTGGGTCCTGTATCCCTCACAATATTATGAATTAACAATAATTTTGGAATGACACTATCATTTGAGTCAAAAAATATAATGACGAGAAAAGTAGTGTAACACCAAGGCAACATATTTTTTGCAAAACGAAAACGCCCTTAGTTTCATCGTCAGTTTTAATTGTTTTTGGCTGGATCAGAATTTTTGACCATTTTTCTTCTCAGCGTACGACTGAAATGGAAAAGCGGCTAAAGTGATACTACGAAGACTTATTTCGCTCGTGAAATAGGTCGGCTTAATCTCAAAGACATTTAAATGTATATATTGAAGCATGAAAATTCGGAAAATGCAAATTTTTTTCTTTTGAACAAACCAGAAAAATGCTGAATTGAAATTTATGTATTTAAAACTGACAATTGGAACGAGATTTATTTCACGTACCCATCAGCAGCACATCGATCATCTCTTTCCAATTATAATGTTTAGAACAAACGAAAGTTGCAAGAATGTGAGGATGAACTGAATGTGATGAATTTAAAACAGGATTCGCGCGAACGCCCATCAGCAGTACGTTGATCATCTCATTTCTTTCCAATTTTAAGATTAAAATTAAAATTACTATATTACTAATTACTTGTACCCATAAGATAAAATGGAACGACCGAAGAAGGGACATCAATAAAATCGGCTTCCATAGTAGTGGTTTGCTTTAATATCGCACAATCAGTATTCACTCATATGTTCCGAGTTTATAAATAGTATTATGAGTTCTTGGGGGCTTTGTGGAGCGTTTGGCACCATTTTCTCCTTAATTGTCTTAGCATTTTCTTACAGACCACGAGATCTGCACTGTCTTTCTAGTTACGGCATTTTGAATTAAATACCGTCCGTATTAAGTTAACCAAAATTGAGGATCAAAACTACTTCATTTAGGACTGTTTTTGATTTGTTTTCCGACATTCATTTTCCTCATAAAATATTGGGCGTTGTGACCGCCTATTTTTGGGACATATGGCCGCGATGAGGGAGGATATAAAGCCCAAACTAAAATTGGGCGATGTGAACGCCCCAATGGGGCCCATAACGCCCAAAAATCATTTTGGCCGATATGTCCGTTGGGGGATATGTCCGGTCGCCATTTAAGATTCCTCTAAAATGCAAAAAAAAAACATTTCTTATAAATTCAGAATCTGATGCAGACTACATATGTAAAATCTTTAAGTTTAATTTTGTAAAGCGTATCATTTGAAGTGATTTTCTTGACTTTTTTGGGGTTCAAAGGAAACTATTGCATTTGATTCATGGTGGTTTAAGTTTCGGTCCGGCCTAATTTACGACTGTATATACT
Organism: Haematobia irritans; assembly: GCF_050003625.1. NCBI lineage: Eukaryota > Metazoa > Arthropoda > Insecta > Diptera > Muscidae > Haematobia > Haematobia irritans. Next base: position 97,215,340 of record NC_134400.1, on the reverse strand, counting down.
AGTTTGGTTTTCAATATGTCACGATTCGTGAACACAAGAATATTTGCGGGAAGATGGAGAATAGTTCAGCATCGATTGCTCTTCGAAGTTTTACCGAAGTGTGCTCATTGGTGCATTTCAGAAGTGGTGATTAGAATGTGGAAAACAAAGAACTTCCAGGCATTAATCGAGGCATTAGTCGATGAAGTCTCGTGTCAAACGCAAGAACAACTTGTCACAACGTTCGAAGTTTCTGCCAAGCCATTTCCCATTCCCAGTAAGATGAGAAACAAGTGAGTAAAGTAGAAAGTCAGGCCGGACTACTATATCATACCCTAAATCACCCCTGCCGAATTCGAAAAGCTAAGCATTTGGATTAAGTGAGGAAAATAAACCTATACTACGAGCTATCGTGGTACAATGGTAAGCATTCCCGCCTTGCATACACAAGGTCGTGGGTTCGATTTTTGATTCGACCGAACACCAAAATGTTTTTCAGCGGTTGATTATCCCACCTCAGTAATGCTGGTGACATTTCTGAGTGTTTCAAAGCTTCTCTAAGTGGTTTCACTGCAATGTGGAACACCGTTTGGACTCGGCTATAAAAAGGAGGTCCCTTGTCATTGAGCTTAACATGGAATCGGGCAGCACTCAGTGATAAAGGAGAAGTTCACCACTGTGGTATAACAATGGACTGAATAGTCTATGTGAGCCTGATACAACGGGCTGCCACATAACATAACCTAACCTATACACGATGTGGCTGAGGATACGCACTTCTATTCTATGTCCGTATTAAAAACAAGTAAGGAAAGTCTAAAGTCGGGCGGGACTATATTATACCCTGCACCACTTTGTACATCTAAATTTTCGATACCATATCACATCCGTCAAATGTGTTGGGTGCTATATAAAGGTGTGTCCCAAATACATATATTTAAATATCAATCTATTTTGACAGAATTTGATAGACTTTTACAAAATCTATAGACTCAAAATTTAAGTTGGCTAATGCACTAGGGTGGACCACAATTTTAGTAAAAAAAATATGGGAAACATTTAAATCTGAAGCAATTTTAAGGAAACTTCGCAAACTTATTTATGATTTATCGCTCGATATATATGTATTAGAAGTTTAGGAAAATTAGAGTCATTTTTTACAACTTTTCGACTAAGCAGTGGCGATTTTACAAGGAAAATGTTGGTATTTTGACCATTTTTGTTGAAATCAGAAAAACATATATATGGGAGCTATATCTAAATCTGAACCGATTTCAACCAAATTTGGCACGCATAGCTACAATGCTAATTCTACTCCCTGTGTAAAATTTCAACTAAATCGGAGTTAAAAATTGGCCTCTACGGTCATATGAGTGAAAATCGGGCGAAAGCTATATATAGGAGATATATCTAAATCTGAACCGATTTCAACCAAATTTGGCACGCATAGCTACAATGCTAATTCTATTCCCTGTGCAAAATTTCAACTAAATTGGAGCAAAAAATTGGCCTCTGTGGTCATTTGAGTGTAAATCGGGCGAAAGCTATATATGGGAGCTATATCTAAATCTGAACCGATTTCAACCAAATTTGACACGCATAGCTACAATGCTAATTATACTCCCTGTGCAAAATTTCAACTAAATCGGAGCAAAAAATTTGCCTCTGTGGGCAAATGAGTGTAAATCGGGAGAAAGCTATATATGGGAGCTATATCTAAATCTGAACCCATTTCAACCAAATTTGACACGCATAGCTACAATGCTAATTCTACTCCCTGTGCAAAATTTCAACTAAATCGGAGCAAAAAATTGGCCTCTGTGGGCAAATGAGTGTAAATCGGGCGAAAGTTATATATGGGAGCTATATCTAAATCTGAACCGATTTGGCTGATATTTTGCAAGTTTTTCGAGCATCATAAAATATTCGGATGTACGGAATTTGAGGAAGATCGGTTGATATACACGCCAATTATGACCAGATCGGTGAAAAATATATATGGCAGCTATATCTAAATCTGAACCGATTTTTTCCAAAATCAATAGGGATCGTCTTTGAGCCGAAATAGGACCCTATACAAAATTTTAGGACAATCGGACTAAAACTGCGAGCTGTACTTTGCACACAAAAATACATCAACAGACAGACAGACGGACATCGCTAAATCGACTCAGAATTTAATTCTAAGACGATCGGTATACTAAACGAGGGGTCTCAGACTTTTCCTTCTTGGCGTTACATACAAATGCACAAACTTATTATACCCTGTACCACAGTAGTGGTAAAGGGTATACAAATTAAGCGACCTTTATCTAAATCTGAAGAGAATTGTCTAATATTTCTCAAATCCAAGAGGTGTTGAAAAGTATTAGGCTGTACTAAATTTAAATAAGATCGGTTAATACATGAGGGTATTGTAAAAATATGAATATGCTGATATAAAATATTAGTATGCGAAAAGGAAAAAATCGTTCAAATCATTTGCAACTACCTAGCACCCTGTCTTATTTTCCTCTTTAATGGCCTTAGTTTTTTGACTGAAAAAATTATAAAGAAAATAGCATAGATTAGACGTACAAAAAAAGACATTTAGTTCATTGCATAATTTTGTCATAAACTGATCGCCTTTATCGTCTATTTTTGAAATAATTCGACAAAATGGCCGGACAAATTATAATCAGGACATCAAAACGCAAATTTTCCACGGTTTTGAAGTAGGTGTATCTCGAAAAGGAATTTTGAAAAAGTACAAAGTGAGAAAATTAAACGTGTCTCGAGTTGCAAATAGTGAAATTACCAAAATTGTGCACAGTGGTGGAAGAAGAAAATGTAAGATTACGCCAAAGAAGATCGTAAAATTAAAAGAACTATATAAGAATTCAAATATCATGTAAAGAAATCAAAAATTGAAACCATTTGGTACAAAAAAAAAAAAAAGATTAACGCGTCATCTATTTTCACAAAACCTCCTTAAATGGCCTGAGTAACTATGGAAATGTGTTATATATCCCGACGAATACAGGTTTAACACTTATGGTTCCGATGGCAGATGGTTAGTACGAAGGCCCTATCATGAAAGTCTTAGTTCCAAATTAAATAGGGGGACAATATTATTGTCTGGTTGTGTTTTTCTGGACAATGTATTAGTCCGATTCCTAGAATCGAGGGAATTATGTTGTCGGAAGACTACAAAAACAGTTTGCTCTATGTGATATTACAATAGGCATCCTGGCAAATACAGCATGCTTGGGTGTTTTAGCATGATAATGACCCCCAACACACATGTAAGGTGGTAAAGCTATGGCTTTCCGATACAAAATCGCATGTGCTTGGCTGTCTTATCCAATCGCTTGACATATACCTCATAGAGAACCTTGGGGAAATTGTAAAACGAGAAATTGGTAATAAATTTTTTAATAATACCGGGGACCTGATAATAGCGGCACCTGAACCAAAGGATATAGTTGAAACTGATTGCTAATGAATTTGATTTACTAAAGAAATTCCTAAATATTTTATTCTAACTTGAAGTCATTTTTCATTTCTTCTAACATCATTTGAAATGTACTGTATTTTATAATTTACGATACTCATAAGCTACTGAACAATAATTGAAAATTTTAATTCGTCAATATGTAAAATATTCAAATCATGGCTTGCTGGATTTCTTCCGTTTTTTAATGATATTGAAGAGAATTTTTTCTTGCGACAACTGTTTATCAGTTAAATATATTAAATTTCTCGGTTTTAATGACCTTGCAAAATCATTTGGAGCCCGAGCACGGACTAATACTGTTTATTAATTAAACTAACAAAATTTCTGGTGAACAGATTATTTCATAATTAAAAATCATACTTGCTGACCGCAGAAGTCATTAAATAGCATCGCTATAGCAGCAATTATTAACATTTCTTGTTAAAAGTAACTTAATTGTTTTAAAATATATGGGAGACTATAACTATAAGTTGCGAATATTTTGAACAGAGTAAAATTCATAGTTTTACCTAATTTAACAAATGATCAAACAGTCTTTCTCGTTACTTTCCTTATTTCTTAAAAATGTTAAAACTGACATAACAAGCAAAAATATTGCAACAAAACTTTTGTTTTAATAATTTTTGTTTCTATTTAACAGGCAATGTTTATTTTCATCTAGCAATATGATTGCAAATGTTTTGAACAGCACTGTATATGGAAGCTATGTAGCAGGTATACCGGTATGAAATGAGCGGTGCCACGCATTTTCCACACTTTTGGATCATTCCCATAGCTTTTAAGCGGTCAGAAATGGTTTGTCGTGAAACATTTAACATTGCTGCCATTTGCTGTCCATCTGCATCCAATATCCTTTGCAATTCTGCGTCTTCAAACTTTTTTGGTGGTCTTCAACGTTCTTCATTTCTCTCATCAAAATCATTATTTCTGAACCGTTAAAACTAGGGCTGTGGAGTCGGGCCAATTTTGCTCGACTCCGACTCCAGCATTTTCAATCAGCCTCGACTACGGAGTCGACTCCAGTTAATGTAACTAAATTTCATTTTAATACCACTAATTTGTATTTCCAATGTGGGAGTGCCGTAAATGAATCGATATAAATGATCGATTCATTTATACCCTGCACAACTTCGTATTTAGATCAATATTTCGATAAAATCGAAAATCCTTCAAATTTGTTGAGTGCTTTATATAAAGGTTTATGTTCCCATGAACCAACATTTAAAACTGACCTGATTTGTACAATATTTTGTAAGTCTTCCGCAAAATCTTGGGCACAGTGTGGCGCAGGGTATAAATGTGGGAAATATGTGTAAATTTTTAGGCAATTTCGCAAAAATGAATTTATGATTCATCAGTCGATAGATATGTATTAGAGGTACAGTCCTTTATCATTTTTACAAGTTTTCGACCTAGCAGTGAGTATCAGTGACCGTCACTAAGAAATCAAATTTTGGGAAAATTTACTATAGAAATAAATTTTGAGAAAATTTTCTATAGAAATAAAATTTTGAGAAAATTGTCTATAGAAATAAAATTTTGAGAAAATTTTCTATAGAAATAAAATTTTGAGAAAATTTTCTATAGAAATAAAATTTTGACCAAAATATCTATAGAAATAAAATTTTGCCAGTTTTATAGAAAAAAAATTGACAAAGTTTACTCTGGAAATAAATGTTGGAACATTTTTTTCTATAGAAATAAAATTTTGACAAAAATATCTATAGATATAAAATAAGAACTTCTATTGAAAACAAATTCCTGCCAATATTCGGCATATGCATAATCGATTGTTCGAAATATTAAAAAAATGTTATATTGGTAGGTATTATCATACACAAATTTGTATAGGTAGAGGTATACTTGATTTCACACCTACAGAGTTACTATATCACTAAAATTGTGAAAATCGGACAATACATTTATGTAAGAGCATATTTATGAATGTGAAACTTGAGTACAATTGGTTAATAAATAACTATAGCCAAATTTGGTAAAATCGTGCAATACATACATATATGTGGGGGCTATATCAAGGTATGAACTTATTTCGATGAAATTTTACATACTTGGGGATGCTATAAATATTTAGTTTGTGTTACATATGAAGACTATCGGTTAGTAAATAAGTGCTATAGGGTCGTATTAATTAATAAGTTACATCTATACGTAGCCCAAAATAATCTTTGACTACACCACTCGACGATTTCGCATATTTTCCTTCGAATCGAAATTTTAGTCAAACGAAATTTTTTGTAAAGTGCTTTCTCTCTAAGAAAGGACTGTGCTTTCTCTCTAAGAAAGGACTGTACTAATAAACCCGAATACACAGAAAAAATTTCCGTAGTTAAACTAACGCTAAATTTAACCTATTTTTATAGGAAAAAAATTATTTTTGGTAATTAATTAGTAATTTTTTAGTAATTAATTTTAATATTTTTTTCGAAATTTTCCACAGCTTCATGAAAGTTTACTTTTTTTAAGTATGTTTCAAAAATTGTATGATCTAAACGTGGGTATAAAGTTCAATGACCGTATACATAAGTTCAATATTTCAAGATTTTCGTACGATTCCCAAAAATTGTAGGAATGAACTACTGCACTGTTATAAAAATATGTTTTTCATAAAAATATGTTTTCCATAAACAAAATGTGTTTCGGGCACAATTTTAAAACACAATATAGTTAAGTGCAAACATGTAATGTTCCTAAACTAACACTAAATATTTGGGATATCTATGTTAATATGATAGAATATATTATGTTTGGGGCATGAATGTTTCATACAAATCGTATGTGTGTATGCAAACATATATAAATTTACAAATTTCGACTAAACATACATATGTTGTGATATTTTATTTAAAGCGAGAAAAAAATAGAGATGGAAACCGGGAGAGTTGACGAAAGATATCAACATAACACAGCAAAAGAATCAAAAGAGAACAATTTCTGTGAAACCGATTGTATGTTGTTTCGGAAAACTGCTTTATGATAAGGCCAAAAATTTGATATGCTTAAGTCTAAATATTATTTAATTTGAATAAAGAGAATAGACATTCGGAACCAAGAGAATAGACATTTGAAACACACACATCATATTTTTTCGCCTTGAGAGAAGCACTTTATGTATGGGTGGATATGTGTTTTGTTTTTAATTGTGGCATTATGGGCACAATTTTTTTCTTGGTTCGTATGAAGAAATCAGGGGTCTTCATAAAAATAACGAAAGGGCACTATACTCTTTATACCCTTTACCACTACTGTGGTACAGGGTATAATAAGTTTGTGCATTTGTATGTAACGCCAAGAAGGAAAAGTCTGAGACCCATCGTTTAGTATACCGATCGTCTTAGAATTAAATTCTGAGTCGATTTAGCGATGTCCGTCTGTCTGTCTGTTGATGTATTTTTGTGTGCAAAGTACAGCTCGCAGTTTTAGTCCGATTGTCCTAAAATTTGGTATAGGGTCCTATTTCGGCTCAAAGACGATCCCTATTGATTTTGGAAAAAATCGGTTCAGATTTAGATATAGCTGCCATATATATTTTTCACCGATCTGGTCATAATTGGCGTGTATATCAACCGATCTTCCTCAAATTCCGTACATCCGAATATTTTATGATGCTCGAAAAACTTGCAAAATATCAGCCAAATCGGTTCAGATTTAGATATAGCTCCCATATATAACTTTCGCCCGATTTACACTCATTTGCCCACAGAGGCCAATTTTTTGCTCCGATTTAGTTGAAATTTTGCACAGGGAGTAGAATTAGCATTGTAGCTATGCGTGTCAAATTTGGTTGAAATCGGTTCAGATTTAGATATAGCTCCCATATATAGCTTTCGCCCGATTTACACTCATTTGCCCACAGAGGCAAATTTTTTGCTCCGATTTATTTGAAATTTTGCACAGGGAGTATAATTAGCATTGTAGCTATGTGTGTCAAATTTGGTTGAAATCGGTTCAGATTTAGATATAGCTCCCATATATAGCTTTCGCCCGATTTACACTCAAATGACCACAGAGGCCAATTTTTTGCTCCAATTTAGTTGAAATTTTGCACAGGGAATAGAATTAGCATTGTAGCTATGCGTGCCAAATTTGGTTGAAATCGGTTCAGATTTAGATATATCTCCCATATATAGCTTTCGCCCGATTTACACTCATTTGCCCACAGAGGCAAATTTTTTGCTCCGATTTATTTGAAATTTTGCACAGGGAGTATAATTAGCATTGTAGCTATGTGTGTCAAATTTTGTTGAAATCGGTTCAGATTTAGATATAGCTCCCATATATAGCTTTCGCCCGATTTACACTCAAATGACCACAGAGGCCAATTTTTTGCTCCAATTTAGTTGAAATTTTGCACAGGGAATAGAATTAGCATTGTAGCTATGCGTGCCAAATTTGGTTGAAATCGGTTCAGATTTAGATATAGCTCCCATATATATGTTTTTCTGATTTCGACAAAAATGGTCAAAATACCAACATTTTTCTTGTATAATCGCCACTGCTTAGTCGAAAAGAAAAGTAATACATATATATCGAGCGATAAATCATAAATAAATTTTTGCGAAGTTTCCTTAAAATTGCTTCAGATTTAAACGTTTCCCATATTTTTTTACTAAAATTGTGTTCCACCCTAGTGCATTAGCCGACTTAAATTTTGAGTCTATAGATTTTGTAGAAGTCTATCAAATTCTGTCCAGATCGAGTGATATTTAAATGTATGTATTTGGGACAAACCTTTATATATAGCCCCAACACATTTGACGGATATGATATGGTATCGAAAATTTAGATCTACAAAGTGGTGCAGGGTATAATATAGTCGGCCCCGCCCGACTTTAGACTTTCCTTACTTGTTTTAGAGTTGAGACAGTAAAATGAAATAAGGAGGAAATAGTGAAAAATTACACAGTAAAATGTATAAAAACAAACTTTAGTTCCTCTTTAGTAATAAGTAGTCCACGAGGAGTTGACGGACACCTTCAAATATAAAAGCGGGCATTAAGTTCGAGTTTTGCAGCTAAAACAATTTAAAAAGTTTATTTTCTTTAAAATGAATTATTAAAGAAAAATAAAAGGCATTTTAGAGCGGTGGTGTTAAATGCTAGTAAAAAAACTGTTCACGCATAAATAAATTTATGTTTATATTATAAAATTATTTATGTATGTTTATACTCGACTCCACGTTCTTCTTTTGTTAGAGTTTTTGAATTCCTTCCAAATTTTAAAGTTTTGTACCAAAAACAGTTTTTTGTTACAAAATTGTTATTTTTGCAATAAAAGAATAATATTTTATCCAAAAATCAGTCAATTTCGTTTATATCAAGCACTTTTACTGACTATAAATCTTTAATAACCCACATTTCGAAGTTTCATTATAAAAATTTAATATAGTATAAATATAAATGTGTAAATTAAAGAAAAAAAGTGTTCGATCGGAGCAGGGATTGAACCCACGGCCCTTTGCATGCAAGGCAGACATGCCAACCACTGCTCACGTGGCAAACAAATGTATGTTTCTATTAAATAATGTTATGTTTGCATGGGTTCGTTGGCGCTGCAAACTATGCTATATAAATTTAACTTATAACGATAATTATCTACTGGTGACTATAACAGCTACGTAGTCCAGTGGATAGTGTGTTGGCTTACAAACTGTATGGTCCTCGGTTCGATTCTCCGTGCAGGCGAAAGGTAAAATTTAAAAAAAATTATAAAAGTGAATAATTTCTTCATCATTATTTATATTACAGAAAAAGGTGCCAAGAACTAAAATATTTCGTGGAAGTGAAAATTACGAGTATGTTAGGCAATGAGCACAATCGTCTTTGGGAAAAACTCTTCAAAGCATACTATATTTTTGGGCTCAAAATGCTTCCAAACATATAATATGTTCACATAAAACAAACATATTAATATTTCGGCAGTATCCAATAATATATGTGCTTCCTGCAAAATATGTTTGGAACATATGTTAAAGAAGCGATTTTTTTAGGGTGTGTATGCTTAAAATGGTCACGATTTGGCGCCAATGATTTTCTTCTTTACTTTAAATTCATTTTTTCTTCTATGGGAGGATGTAATTTCATGAACTGTAGTTAAAAAGTACAACTGAGCATTTAATTTTGCTGGTTTAACAACGCTTTGTAGAAATCTCAAAATGTGGAGTAAAATTTAGTTCAATTTTCGTGCAAGGTAGTTCATTCTTCCTATGAAACAGTTCACTTTTTTCGGTGTATGTAAGAAGCGTTGTGGCGATAGTTCCATTTTTAGTCCGACATCTACCATCATTAAAAGATTATTCTCATTGTCATGTTTTACAAAAACTAAACGAAAATATTGTTTGCAAAAGGAGAAACATGGCAGCATTCATTTACACTGGAAGTAAAGCATGAATTAATCATTCGTTTGTTTTAAAATGTTCACTTTATTACAAGGAATTGTTTATTCCTTTTATTTCCTTTTTTTAATAAAATGAGTATTTAATAGACTAATTTTTATTTAGTTTAAATTTAACTCACTAATTTTTATATTTTCGTTTTAAACGGTCAACTGGTTTTGAGAAAAATAAAAACTGAAACTCAGTTTTAAAAAATTGGGATTTTCGGATAAACCGAATACCGAAAAATCGGTTATTTGGACACCCAAGTAACGATGGAAAATACTTCGATTTGTCATTCTGTTAATATTTTTCTCAAACTTAAGGAAAACGCCTGCATTTTTATACCCTCCATCACAGGATGGGTCGTGGTGAAATTTTGAGTCGATGTAAGCATGTCCGTCTATCCGTCTGTTGAAATCACGCTAAATTCCGACTTGAAACTTGGCATGAGTAGTTGTTATTAATGTAGGTCGGATGGTATTGCAAATGGGCCATATTGGATCACTTTTACGTACGCATTCATCAGATTCGGCTGAAATTTGGAACGTGGTGTTAGTATATGGCCGCTAACAACCATGCCAAAATTGGTCCATATCGGTCTATAGTTTTATATAGCCGATCCCAAATAATGCAATTTTGCTTAAAAAAATTCTCCCAAACAATATTGAGCTCAAAATTTTATTTATTTATTTATATATTTACAATCATAATGAATTATGAAAATAAACAGGTTTTCGACCTGAATGCTCAAAATTTTGTTTCTGCCCAATTGTATATTCCCCCACATCTTACTCACTTCCACGACATTTTTTAGTTCTTAGCACCTTTTTCTGTAATACAAACATTGTAGAAGAAATTATTCAATTTTTTTTATTTTAATTTTACCTTTTGCCGGACGGGGATTCGAACAGCGGACCACACAGATTGTAAGGATCAAAGAAGTAGCTGATCAATTGCCCAAGGAAAAATAAAATGTTAATTTTGTAATAACAAGCAACAACCACCAACTTAATTCAATATCGCTCCCTGTTAAATAGCGCTCCAAGCTACTAAACACATATATGTTTATAGGCTATTTCTAAATTAATATATGTTTGCATCCAAGCATATTATATTTACAAACATTTTATGTCCCAAACATAATATGTTCTAACATATTAAGATATATGTCCCAAACATGTTATGCTAGTTTATGAACATTATATGCTTGCACTCAAAAATATTGTGTTTAAAAATTTGTGTTCCAAACATATAATGTTTATAGCCAAACATATGAAAAACAGTCTTTTTCATCCGTGTATTGAATCGGCCTTTTTATACCCTCCATCATAGGATGGGGGTATATTAACTTTGTCATTCCGTTTGTAACACATCGAAATATTGCTCTAAGACCCCATAAAGTATATATATTCTGGGTCGTGGTGAAATTCTGAGTCGATCTAAGCATGTCCGTCCGTCCGTCCGTCCGTCTGTTGAAATCACGCTAACTTCCGAACGAAACAAGCTATCGACTTGAAACTTGGCACAAGTCGTTGTTATCGATGTAGGTCGGATGGTATTGAAAATGGGCCATATCGGTCCACTTTTACGTATAGCCCCCATATAAAGGGACCCTCAGATTTGGCTTGTGGAGCCTGTAACAGAAGCATATTTCATCCGATCCGGCTGAAATTTGGTATATGGTGTTGGTATATGGTCTCTAACAACCATGCAAAAATTGGTACACATCGGTCCATAATCATATATAGCCCCCATATAAACCGATCCCCAGATTTGGCTTGCGGAGCCTAAAACAGAAGCAAAATTTCATCCGATCCGGCTGAAATTTGGTACATGGTGTTGGTATATGGTCTCTAACAGCCATGCAAAAATTGGTCCACATCGGTCCATAATTATATATAGCCCCCATATAAACCGATCCCCAGATTTGGCTTGAGGAGCCTCAAAGAGAAGAAAATTTCATCCGATCCGGCTGAAATTTGGTACATGATGTTGGTATATGGTCTTTAACAACCGTGCAAAAATGGACCATATCGGTCCATAATTATATACAGCGCCCATATAAACCGATCCTCAGATTTCGGTTGCGGAGCCTCAAAGAGAAGCAAATTTTATGCGATCCGCCTGAAATTTGGTACATGATATTGGTATATGGTCTCTAACAACCATGCAAAAATTGGTCCACATCGGTTCATAATTATATATAGACCCCATATAAACCGATCCCCAGATTTGGCTTGCGAAGTCTCCAAGAGAAGTAAATTTCATCCAATCCGGTTGTAATTTGGAACATGGTGTTAGTATGTGATCTTTAACAACCGTGTCAGAATTGGTTCATATCGGTCCATAATTATATATAGCCCCCATATAAAACGTTCTCCAGATTTGACCTCCGGAGCCTCTTGGAGGAGCAAAATTCATCCGATCCGGTTCAAATTAGGAACGTGGTGTATATATGGTCGCTAACAACCATACCAAAATTGGTCCAATCACACAAAAATTGGTCCATATCGGTTCATAATCATGGTTGCCACTAGAGCCAAAAATAATTTACCAAAATTTTATTTCTATAGAAATTTTTTCAAAATTTTATTTCTATAGAAAGTTTTGTCAAAATTTAATTCTAGAGAACATTTTGTTAACATTTTATTCGGTTCATAATAAAATTTTCATCATTGTCAAAATTTTATTTCTATAGAAAATTTTGTCAAAATTTTATTTCTATAGAAAATTTTGTTCAAATTTTATTCGGTTCATAATCATGATTACCACTCGAGCCAAAAATAATCTACCAAGATTTTATTTCTATAGAATATTTTGTCAAAAGTTTAGTTCTATAGAATATTTTGTTAAAATTTTATTTCTGTAGAAATGTTTGTCAACATTTTCTTTCTATAGAAAATTTTGTCAACTTTTTTATTTCTATAGAAAATTTTGTGAAAATTTTATTTCTATAGAAAATTTTGTTAAAATTTTATTTCTGTAGAAAATTTTGTCAAAATTTTATGTCTACTTTGTCAAATTGAATTATATACGTATTGGATCGATCTTTTTTTATTTAATACATACCACGTATGGACTTACATACAATTTAGAAGATGGTGTTAGGAGGTTTTAAGATACCTTGTCATCGGCAAGCGTTACCGCAAGTTAAGTAATTCGATTGTGGATGGCAGTGTTTAGAAGAAGTTTATACGCAATCCGTGATGGAGGGTACATAAGCTTCGGCCTGGCTGAACTTACGGCCGTATATACTTGTTTTATTTGTCAATATATACCCCGTATGGACTAACTTACAATTTAGAAGACGGTGTTACGAAGTTTTAAAGTACCTTGTCATCGGCAAGTGTTACCGCAACACAAGAAATTCGATTATGGATAACAGTCTTTAGTAGCAGTTTCTACGCAATCCATGGTGGAGGGTACATAAGATTCGGTCTCGCCGAATTTACGGCGGTATATACTTGTTATTTTTCACTTCCAAATCTTGCTTTCAAATTCTTCAGAGTATCATAGTTATGAATACTAATTTAAAGATTCTCAGTTTTACATTTAATTTATATTATAAACTAATCCATTTATATATCTAAAAGTATTTTCGCTGCTATGACTCGACTGGGTATTGTGCATCACCGAAGGAGTTGTCATAATAATGAGTAAAGATTATCCCCTTGTTCCGTTCTTCGGAATCGCAAGGTTTTATTTTTCTGATTCCGAGGGATGCCCCGAACGAAACGAACGTCGTTATTTAAATGGTGAACGTCAGTGAACGAAGTGTGAATATTCCGTTTAGATCTTTCGTGAACGCTTCTATTTCATTTCGTTGCCGTCCGTTCACGACTTTCAAAGCTACATGTTGCAAACGCAGAGATAATGTTAGTATATCTCTCATCCCATTGTGATGGGTATATAAATGGCTACACCTGTGACCATCTTTGCATGTGCTATTCGTAGCCCCTGTCTTGCCTTACAACATAAAGCATAACTCATGATTAAGCCGCAACATCGGATGAATATTTTCTAGTAGCTTAATGGCCAATATACATTAACGCATAATCCCACTATACGTTGGGAGTCATTTTATCATCCACCATTGTCGGTTTGAAGTTTTATTGGAGCGCGCAGGTGTTACTCTATTATTGTACACGAATAACTAAAGTTTGAAGTTCATCAGTGCATGCGTTCTTTTTTTGGCTTCGCACATTTTCCAATTATCCTTGACTTGCGTTTTAAGGTATTGGGCATAATAAGGAAAGGATGTTTCACATTTTTACAGCTTCTGTATATAAATCTAGGAAACTGATGAAGTTTTCCCAATTTTATTTTATTGTCATAGAAATGGTGTATCATACCCAGTGAACAATTTTATGGTGGGTTTTCCTATATTACTGCGTTGCATGGGTCGATTAGAGCAATTATGATAAGTGTTTAACACGAGCGTTGCGTTGGTGATGAGAGAACAAAAACAAGTATATAGGACCGTAAATTCGGCCAGGCCGAATCTTATGTACCCTCCACCATGGATTGCGTAGAAAGTTATACTAAAGACTGTCATCCACAAAAGAGATGGTCTTTATCAAACTTTTTAATGTTTGCGACTGTCGCAAAGTTGTAAACGTCGTAAACTCCACATACACGTCGTAAATGTAGAAAAGGTAAGAAAAGGTAGCAGTCCCTTCAGCTTGACAGCGAATGATATCCGAGATGATGATATGTGCGATACAATTTAAATCTCAGGAATATTAATACAATTATTAAAGAATTTAAAAAAAACTTGAGAATATAGTTAGTATTGCAATTGGAAACTCCAAGCCAAAATTACTATGAACTACTCGATGGTGCAGCAAACGTGACGATCGGTACTCTCCCATATACTCAAAAAAAAAATTACTTGGATGCAAAGATTTTGACCTTCCCTTAAGGTATTTTTTTATTGATTCCGAGTCAAAGATGTGGTTTCTTTAAAATAAAGAAATTTTTAGCGACATATTTAGCTTTAATAAAATTAAAATTAGAATGCAGATCTCATTTATCAAATTTTCATTCTCTTTTCGCGGTTTTCATACAAACTGATATATCAAAGTAAATTTTTTTTTCTTAATTCCAAAAAGCTTTAAACCAGAGACGCTAAATCCTCAATATAAGTCTTAGCCTATATTTGAAGCGTTTTTATTTCAGTTAATTTACGGACAATTTCTTTAAATCAAAAATGTGTTTCTTTACATTAAGAAAATTAGCCTCACATTTACAAAATTTGTGTCACAAATTTAATGAAAAAAAATTTAAAGCAAGGATTATAAACTTTATTGTAATTAAAATTTCATTATTTTAAAGAAATTTGTCCTTAACATTTTGTAAATTTCGCATCCTAAAATTTAGGTTGCGTAATCTTTAATATCACATATATATTTTTTCAGTGTAGTTAACATTTCACAAATTTCTGCAGAAACTGGAAAGAAGGAAAACTACTATAGAATCTTTTATTAAATTTTTAATTTAATTTTTAAAATCACTTTATGGCTTATTAGAGCCAATTTCCATACTAATTAAAAATTTTCAAAATTGTACCTAGTCATTCGCTGATGCAACCAGGGATCCGGAGCGGTCCATTTTTTTCGCTCCGCTCCTCGCTCCGCTACGAGAAAACAAAATCGCTCCGCTCCTCTTCGAGAAAATTATAGTACAAACATTGTATTATTTGTTCCATTGAGTTTTATTTTATTTAGAAAAATCGGGCGGTACATATATGGGAGCTATAGCTAAATCTGAACCGATTTCGATGATTTTTTGCACATATAGTTAGTGCTATAGAAGATTACATTTCGCCAACTTTGAGTAAGATCGGTTGATAAATAAGGGTTTTATGACTTAATTTGACAAAATCGGGCGATACATATATATGGGACCTATATCTAAATCTGAACCGATTTCGATGAAATTTGCAGACTTAAAGGGTGATACAGAAGATTATTTTGTGCTAAATTTGACGACTATCGGTTAGTAAAAAAAGTGCAACGTGACCCCATTTGTCGAAATCGGGCAATACATATATCTAAATTTGATCCGATTTCTTCCAAATTCAATAACGTTCGTCCTTGTGCCCAAAAAAACTCCCTGTACCAAATTTCATCAAAATCGGTTAATAATTGCGACCGAAATCCTCTGAACAACAAATACATGGACAGACGGACGGATGGACGGACGGACGGACGGACGCCAAGCGCTAGATCGACTCAGGAGGTGATTCTGAGTCGATCGGTATATATTTTATGGGGTCTAAAATCAATATTTCTTGTAGGCACATTTTTTGGCAGATCAAACTTATTATACCCTAACCACTATGTGGTTTAGGGTATAATGACTTTAAAACAATGTGTTGAAATATTTTATTAATTTTGAAGATTTTTTCAGAAATATTAAAACCATTTTGACTTCATTAAAACGAAATTTGCATTCATGTTAGGATACACATTTTTATGTCGAATCACTTAGCTATAAGGACAAACAGACTTCATTGAAAAGTTTAGAGACTTTTAGACAAGGAAAAACTTTTTTTCAGAGAAATACGTCTTCTATTCTAAGCAAAATTCGTATTCGTATTTTAAGCATGTGAAATATTTGGCCTCCCGACAATATTCTTTGCGGTACACCATCTACTATTTAATATGTGATAGAAACCAAATTTATGAAAATGGACCAAAATGGACCAAATTCTGTTTGGTCTGACCATCGGACTAAATTTAAAAATTAGAAATCTTTTGGACCAATTTTGGTCCGATCGGACCAAAACGGCAACGCTGATTGGAATTGAAAGTCTATACACAGAGTATAAGTAACTACTCTCCGAAAGTTTTTTTTTGTTTTGCAACAGACGTAGAGAAGAGGTTTTGTTATATTTGTAATGTGTGTGTGTATGTTTATGTTTGCAACAACCTCCATCGACATCAGTCCGTGGTATACCTACGAATATTCTTACTCAGATCTAGTGTTACGTAATTTCGCTTTTTTCCCCTTTATTGTATAATAAATGTATATGCGCACATTTTTCAACCAAAATTGAAACTATCCATAATTTTAATTAAATTTTCGAGAACTAATATCAGAAATAAGAGAATGCTAGGATATAGTACAATAGTAAAGCAAATGTGAATGAAAAAAAGCATGCCCGGTTCCAAAGATTTTGTCTTTACTTTAACAGTTTGGGTATTAATTCCGAGCCAAAGAAGCGGAGAATACAAGTAAGGATACTTTAAAGTATCCTTACTTGTATACTTAAATTTGGGGGTTATGTACTTGCTTCTAGGAAGCAAATGTTAATTTTTAATTTTTTTTTAGATTTTTTTCCGTCAGTTGTTATCAAAATCCTTTAAAACCGAGTTAACGAGTTATTTTTTTCCATATTAAGACTCGACTTCCAGTAGAAATTATGCTATGTTTCAAGTAAAAAGCGTCTTTAAAATAAAGTGTTGAAAAACATGTCTTATTTTTTAACGATTTTTTGCTTTGTAGGCAAGATGCAAAAAGGAAACAAATTTAAAGACAATTTTATTAATTTTAAAGAATTTTTCTTAATTATTAAAGTCACGTTGACCTTACCTCAAAAATTTTATCTTTCATGTTATGATACAAATTTTTAAGTAAAATCACTTAATTATAAGGACATTACAACTTCATTCAAAACTTTTGGACAAGGAAAAAAACTTTATTTTAGAGAAATGCGTCTTCCATGTTAAGCAAAATTTGCATTCTTATTCTAAGGACATGGAATCTTTGACTTCACGACAATATTTTTTTCAGTGTAGAAAACTAAAAAATTAAATATAAATAAGATCGTTTAATTGCATTTATTTGACGTTCATTACAAACATCTTTGTAGTAATACGGGATGAAATTGATCGAAAGTACTGTTGTTACTTTTACAACACATACTAGATATATATTTTGACATTTGCCGTTTTTGAAAACAATTACTAAAAAACACGTTGTGTTTTCCCCAATGTACGTACGTACAAAAATACATATCGTACATTTTAAACGTTTACTCACACTACGCTAAGTACTAGCTAAATTTGAAATTACCTACACAGTGTAATTTCAAAGTTACACATTTCATTCAAGTAATATTTTATTCGGAGCGGAGCGGTTTTTCATTTGGAAACCGCTCCGCTCCGGATTTTAGAAATGCCGCTCCCGCTCCGGCAAAAAAAGGGCTTGCTCCGCTCCGCTCCGGATCCCTGGATGCAACTAAAGCTTTTATGGACATTATGGACCACGAACCCCAAGAATAGTTTGAAGTAGCGAAGGGGAGATATAAATCTAATAGAGTTTTGAATAAATACACTAATAGAAAAAGTTTCGTTATATTAACGAAATGTGTCATTAAAAGTGAGCCAATGAAACAAATTCGTTAATATAACGAAATTTTTCGTTATTATGACGATTTTTTTGTTAATTAACGTTTCATTTCGTACTATTAACGAATATTTTCATTGTATTAATGAAAATGTTTCGTTATATCAATGAAAAATTTTCGTTGGCTCAATTTTAATGAAATTTTCTTTGTGTGTACAATATAATAATTAAATTAAAAAAAATTTCACAATTTCTTTAATTCAACATTAGGTTTTCTACACTAGGTTTACGACTTTTGCGACATACGTATTATACCGTCGTAAACGTATGTCGCAAAAGTCACAGGTTGAGTTGCGGTAATACTTACCGATGGCAAGGTGTCTTAAAACTTCTTGGCGTCGTCTTCTATATTGTAAAGTAGTCCATACAAGCAAAGACTGATTAAATACGTATATAATTCAGATCGGTATATATAGGGAAGCTACGAACTATAATGAACTGTTGCGTAGTAATTAGAGAGAATGAAGTGAATTATGGGGTTCACTATATACAATTATGAAGCGATATGGACCAATTTTTGTGTGATTGGCTGTCGGTTTATGTGGGGTATATATAACTATAGACCGATATGGAACAATTTTGGGATGGTTTTTAGCGGTCATATTCTTGCACAACATACCAAATTTCAACCGGATGAAATTTGCTCCTCCAAGAGGCTCCGGAAGTCAAATTATATATAATCATGGACCGATGTGGATTTTTGCATGGTCATTAGAGACCATATACTAACACCAGATACCAAATTTCAGCCGGATCGGATGAAATTTGCTTCTCTTAGAGGCTCCACAAGTCAAATCGGAGGATCGGTTTATATGGGGGCTATATGTAATTATGGACCGATGTGGACCAATTTTTTCATGGTTGTTAGAGACCATATACTAACACCATGTACCAAATTTCAGCAGCAGTCGCAAGCCAAATTTGGGGGTCCGTTTATATGGGGGCTATACGTAAAAGTGTACCGATATGGCCCATTTGCAATACCATCCGACCTACATCAATAACAACTACTTGTGCCAAGTTTCAAGTCGATAGCTTGTTTCGTTCGGAAGTTAGCGTGATTTCAACAGACGGACGGACGGACGGACATGCTCAGATCGACTCAGAATTTCACCACGACCCAGAATATATATACTTTATGGGGTCTTAGAGCAATATTTCGATGTGTTACAAACGGAATGACAAAGTTAATATACCCCCATCCTATGGTGGAGGGTATAAAAACGAATAAATTAAAATATTTTTTCCTAGAATCAGGTACGCAAAACTTAAATTTAATTGTGTCTTAAATGTATCCTTACTGCAACTCTCCGATTCTTAGGCTCGGAATCAATACCGAAATCATTGGT
Source organism: Haematobia irritans (assembly GCF_050003625.1). NCBI lineage: Eukaryota > Metazoa > Arthropoda > Insecta > Diptera > Muscidae > Haematobia > Haematobia irritans. Next base: position 97,195,710 of record NC_134400.1, on the reverse strand, counting down.
GTAAATCATTGGAACCAGGCATCCCAGACTTGGCTTGCGGATTCTCTTGAAGGAGCAAATTACATTCAATTCAATTATATATAGCCCCCATATAACCCGATCCCCAGATTTTACTGCACATTTCATCCGATCCGATTGAAATTTGGTATGTGATGTCAGTAAATGATTTCTACTAATAATGTAAAAAGTGGTCCATATCGGTTCCTAAGTATATATAGCCACATATGAACCGTTCTCCCAAAATTTGACTTCTGGAGCCTCATGATGGAACTACTTTGTATTTTGTACCGATTTGTATTTTGGCTCTCGATTTGTATTTTGACGAAAATTGATTTTGTATGACGGTCTTTAATTGGTTCAATCTTAATGATACATTTCGTTAATATAATAAGATATGTTTGCTGGGTAATAAGACTTAATAGTGTGCATAATTAGTACACTACCGAAATGTTACAGCAAAAATTTCTCAGATGCAAATTGAGGAGGATCATGTCCCCTACAAAAGCTCCTAAAAACTTCGCATAATCTCTGCAGCTGCTAGTAGCTGCTAATGTATCGCCTGTGTTCTTGCTCAACTTATGATTCAATGATGCAAAAATGCATTTCACAACGATAATGAAAAACGAAACAGACAAAAACCAAAACTGAAAATCTCATCAGTAACATTTGCACTTTTGTTGTAGGCCAATACAGCAGCCGTGTAAGCAGCTCCAATCAAATTATCCATTCACCAGACAAATTATCCATCGATGGTAGGCACCGGTAATAAATCCATAAAAAATAACGATTTCTCCATGTAGCTTCCGCATGGTGTAGATCACCAAAACAAGGGGGAGAAGAAAAAACAACAGCAACTTTGTGAGCATATCTCCAAGATGTAGGTAAGAAATGCTGTAGCATACCGGCAACTGTATCGCCTTCTTTAATCGAACCTTTTTTTGCCATGATCACCTTCACACGTACTTATCGCAACACTAGTGTAAAACCTAAGCTAACTCTGTTACGGATAATGTGATACTCTACGCCTTTGCAGTGGGGAGTATAAATTCGCCTCTATTTTTTTTTCGTTGATTATATTTTCCATCCCATTGTGAAGGCTTCATCAAATGCATGACCATAATCATAATTATCGATTTTATTAACCAAGAGTTTTGTTATATAGCCTGGAATGTAATCTATAAAATGTTGTTGTTGAGTTATTTGTCAGAGAGGCACAAGCTTTATTGACTAAACAAATTTGTGGCAAGAGTGAAGCAAAATACACAGAAAAATTCTTTGATAGGAAAAATTAACTATTTCGTGCCCATAAAAATAAAATTTTGACAAAATTTCCTAAAGAAATAAAATTTTAACAAAATTTTCTATAGAAATAAAATTTTGACAAAATTTTCTAAAGAAATAAAATTTTAACAAAATTTTCTATAAAAATAAAATTTTGACAAAATTTTCTATAGAAATAAAATTTTGACAAAATTTTCTACAGAAATAAAATTTGGACAAAATTTTCTATAAAAATATAATTTAAATAAAATTTTCTATTGAAATAAAATTTAGATACAGTTTTCTAGAGAAATAAAATTTTGACAAAATTTTCTATATAAATAAAATTATGACACAGTTTTCTATAAAAATAAAATTTAGAAACAGTTTTCTATAGAAATAAAATTTTCCATAGAAATAAAATTTTGACACGGTTTTTTATAGAAATAGAATTTAGACACAGTTTGCTATAAAAATAAAATTTAGAAACAGTTTTCTATAGAAATAAAATTTTGAAAAAAAATCTATAGAAATAAAATTTTGACAAAATTTTCTATAGAAATAAAATTTTAACAAAAATTTCTGTAGCAATAAAATTTTGACACAGTTTTCTATAGAACTAAAATTTAGACACAGTTTTCTTTTGAACTAAAATTTAGACACAGTTTTCTATAAAAATAAAATTTAGAAACAGTTTTCTATAGAAATAAAATTTTGAAAAAAAAAAAATCTATAGAAATTAAATTTTTACAACATTTTTTATAGAAATAAAATTTTAACAAAAATTTCTGTAGAAATAAAATTTTGGAAAATTTTCTATAGACATACAATTTTGACAAAAATTTTATCAAAAACTTCATTTTGTAAATTTGGTAGATTTTTGGTAAGATTTTCTTAAAATTTTGGTAGATTATTTTTGGCACAAGTGGTAACCGTGCTGTGGAGTCGAGCCATATGTGCTCGACTCTGACTCCAGCATTTTTCACTATCCTCGATAAATCTGATTTTAATAGCACTCCAATGACAATTCTATGGTAGAGGGTTCCAGAAATGGGCCGATATAAATATTCTTGTTTATATGTCCAAGAGAAGACTAATTTTAAAATTTGACACGAATTGCACATCGATAAATCTCAGCATGTTGAGGGTCTAAAATAACTCTACATTTCAATTGTCAGGCCAATAAATTAAAAAAGAACACAAGCATAAGACCTAAAATGTCCCCCTTATGCTTGTAATTTACTTATATGTTAAGTATAGATCAGGTTAGGTTAGGTGGCAGCCCGATGTATCAGGCTCACTTAGACTATTCAGTCCTTTGTGATACCACATTGGTGAACTTCTCTCTTATCACTGAGTGCTGCCCGATTCCATGTTAACCTCAATGACAAGGGACCTCCTTTTTATTGCCGAGTCCGAACGGCGTTCCACATTGCAGTGAAACCACTGAGAGAAGTTTTGAAACCCTCAGAAATGTCACCAGCATTACTGAGGTGGGATAATGCACCGCTGAAAAACTTTTTGGTGTTCGGTCGAAGCAGGAATCGAACCCACGACCTTGTGCATGCAAGGCGGGCATGCTAACCATTGCACCACGGTGACTCCCTACTTATAAGTATAAACATGAAATAGAGAAATGAGTAGGACCCAAGCTTATATAGAGGCCCATGAAAATATGGACAGATACAAAACTTAAGAAAAAGGTTTCCAAAGGTATAAGTTCAGTTACAGGACTATATGGGGGTTTTAAAAATTAAGCCCATATCAACAAAAAATACACTAGCCCTTTTGTTAATACCAGACATGAAATACTACTCCCAAGCCAAATCGGTAGATGAGTTTATGTGTAGGTGCTACATAAATGGTCCGATATATCTCATCTTTGAAATTGACATGCCTGCCTAAAATTATGGTCGAAAGTCGATATTTTAATATGTTACGAATGGAATGTCAATGTTATGATAGTCTACCATCTACCAGCAGTAAAGGCATCAAGGTAGTGCTGTATGCGGATGACATCGTAATATTGATATCGGGAAAATTCCTGGATACGATTTCAGATGTGTTGAGTAAGGCTTTGCAGTATCTCTCAGATTGGACCAGGGGATGTGGATTGCATGTTAACACAGGGGAAACAAAGCTGGTACTTTGTACTAGAAGAAGAAAGAGCGTTGGATACAAAGCTCCTGAATTTCAAGTGACGAAGTTGATTCTCTCGAAATCAGCAAATTACTTTGGAAATCGCTTGGATTCTAAACTGACCGTATGAGCGCATAAAGAAAGCCTGTACTCTTCTCAGAAATTAGTCAAAAAAATGGGGAATGCGTCCTTCCCTTTTTAATTGACTTTATACTGTCTTTATACCTGTGGCTACATATGGCTGCCACAGGTGGTGGACAATTGCGAACCACCAAAATCAGATATCGAAAATAAATAGGATGATAGAACGGCACTTATTTATATGACAGGCGCCATGAAGGCCACTTCCACAGCCACTTTGGAGGTACTGATAGACGTCTGCTCATGAATGACAGTACTGTTTGCATGCATGCGGAACTTCTTGCCGAACGTTATAGAGAAGCGGCCTATTTGGATGCACGTTTAACACTACAAGCCGAAATTTTACCAAGTATGGAAGAGTGGAAGGAAAAGACGATACTTTTCGGAACTCTGAATATGTATAAATATGGCTCTAAAATGGACAAAGGAACTGATAGCGGCATTTATTGCAGTGAACTAGCAATATGAGAGTCGTACAATGATGGCGATTGCAGTATCTTTCAAGCTGAAATTTTGGCAATCAAAAGCTATATCAACTTATTCATCCTCAATCAAGCAGATATAAGGGCCTTGGGCAATGCGGTTCAAGATAGACAACCGCTGTAGTAGAGAGCTTAGGGTTCTCACTGAACAGCATGTTACTCTGTGCTGGATACCTGGCCACTTTGGACAGGTATCCATGAATTGTTGTCATGCTCTACAACCTAACCTAATGTGGGCATTTCAGCCTAAATTCTAGTGTAACCTACTAGTAGACATAAATCAAGCCTCCATAAGTGCGATTAGACAAGTCTCATTCCAGCGCGATTAGAGTCAACCCACAAACATCACCATGGAATTAAACCCAAGTCAATACATCTTGTTTTCATTGTTCGATTGAAGAACTCAATGGAATCCAAATATTTTTTAAGTTATAAAAATTTTAAGCGTTTTTTTAAATTTTGATTTCGTCGGAGTCGGAGACGAGCAAAATTTCTACGACTCCATAGCCGTGCTCGTGCGAAAGCTGAACTAATTTATACTCCACCTTTGAGATTTTCACAATGCGTTTTTAAAACCAGGAAAAACTAATAACCTGGAATACATTTTACTTTTTACTATTATTTACGAAATTGCACTTTCTCTTTGAAGAAACATGAACTAAAACTAAAGAAACAAATAATTGGTGACAAATCACTACGAAATCATACAAAAGATTGTAATAATAATAAAGGGTGATTCTTTTGAGGTTAGGATTTTAATGCATTAGTAATTGACAGATCACGTGGGATTTCAGACATGGTGTCAATGAGAAAGATGCTCAGTATGCTTTGACATTTCATCATGAATAGACTTACTAACGAGCAACGCTTGCAAATCATTGAATTTTATTACCAAAATCAGTGTTCGGTTCGAAATGTGTTTCGCGCTTTACGTCCGATTTATGGTCTACATAAATGAGCTACGTAAATAAGCAAAATTGCCGCATTTGGAGTGAAGAGCAACCAGAAGCCGTTCAAGAACTGCCCATGCATCCCGAAAAATGCACTGTTTGGTGTGGTTTGTACGCTGGTGGAATCATTGGACCGTATTTTTTCAAAGATGCTGTTGGACGCAACGTTACGGTGAATGGCGATCGCTATCGTTCGATGCTAACAAACTTTTTGTTGCCAAAAATGGAAGAACTGAACTTGGTTGACATGTGGTTTCAACAAGATGGCGCTACATGCCACACAGCTCGCGATTCTATGGACATTTTGAGGGAAAACTTCGGAGAACAATTCATCTCAAGAAATGGACCGGTAAGTTGGCCACCAAGATCATGCGATTTGACGCCTTTAGACTATTTTTTGTGGGGCTACGTCAAGTCTAAAGTCTACAGAAATAAGCCAGCAACTATTCCAGCTTTGGAAGACAACATTTCCGAAGAAATTCGGGCTATTCCGGCCGAAATGCTCGAAAAAGTTGCCCAAAATTGGACTTTCCGAATGGACCACCTAAGACGCAGCCGCGGTCAACATTTAAATGAAATTATCTTCAAAAAGTAAATGTCATGGACCAATCTAACGTTTCAAATAAAGAACCGATGAGATTTTGCAAATTTTATGCGTTTTTTTTTTTAAAAAAAGTTATCAAGCTCTTAACAAATCACCCTTTATCTGTGGATTTATGACAAAACTCCATGAGTCTAAGAGCTCAATTTTACAGGAGAGTGAAAATACATATTTAAGGGGTCACAAAAACTTCTGTAGAAAAGATCTGGAAAATGTTAAATATTTATGTGATAGTCTTTTTCGATAGCTTATTTGTAGACTTTGCCAAAACCACCTAGCACCCACCGATTCAGAGAAAATTGGGAATTACGAACTTATTTTACTCTCCACCATAGGATGGATCATTCCGTTTGTAACACATCGAAATATTGCTCTAAGACCCCATAAAGTATTTATATTCTGGGTCGTGGTGAAATTCTGAGTCGATCTAAGCATGTCCGTCCGTCCGTCTGTTGAAATCACGCTAACTTCCGAACGAAATAAGCTATCGACTTGAAACTTGGCACAAGTAGTTGCTATCGATGTAGGTCGGATGGTATTGAAAATGGGCCATATCGGTCCACTTTTACGTATAGCCCCCATATAAACGGACCCCCCAATTTGGCTTTCAGACCCTCTAAGAGAATCATATTTCATCCGCTCCGGCTGAAATTTGGTACATGGTGTTGGTATATGGTCTCTAATAACCGTGCTAAAATTGGTCCACATCGGTCCATAATTATATATAGCCCTCATATAAACTGATCCCCAGATTTGGCTTGCGGAGCCTCAAAGAGAAACAAATTACATCCGATCCGTCTGAAATTTGGTGCATTATGTTGGTATATGGTCTCTAACAACCGTGCCAGAATTGGTCCATATCGGTCCATAATTATATGTAGCCCCCATATAAACCGTTGTCCAGATTTGATCTCCGGAGCCTCTTGGAGGAGCAAAATTCATCCGATCCGGTTCAAATGTAGAACGTGGTGTTAGTATATGGTCTCTAAAATCCATGCAAAAATTGGTCCACATAGGTTCATAATTATATATAGCCCCCATATAAACCGATCCCCAGATTTGGCTTGCGGAGCCTCAAAGAGAAACAAATTTCATCCGATCGGGCTGAAATTTGGTGCATGATGTTGGTATATGGTATCTAACAACCCTGCCAGAATTGGTCTATATCGGTCCATAATTATATATAGTTTCCATATAAACCGTTCTCCAGATTTGACCTCCGGAACCTCTTGGAGGAGCAAAATTTTCAAACTGAATTATATACGTATTTAATCGTTTTTTATACCCTCCACCATAGGATGGGGGTATATTAACTTTGTCATTCCGTTTGTAACACATCGAAATATTGCTCTAAGACCCCATAAAGTATATATATTCTGGGTCGTGGTGAAATTCTGAGTCGATCTAAGCATGTCCGTCCGTCCGTCCGTCTGTCCGTCTGTCCGGCTGTCCGTCCGTCTGTGGAAATCACGCTAACTTCCGAACGAAACAAGCTATCGACTTGAAACTTGGCACAAGTAGTTGTTATTGATGTAGGTCAGATGGTATTGAAAATGGGCCATATCGGACCACGTTTACGTATAGCCCCCATATAAACCGATCCCCAAATTTGGCTTGGGGAGCCTCCCGGAGCAGCAAAATTAATCCGATCCGGTTGAAATTTGGTACGTGGTCTAAGTATACGGTCTCTAACAACCATGCAAAAATTGGTCCATATCGGTCAATAATTATATATAGCCCCCATATAAACCGATCCCCAGATTTGACCTCCGGAGCCTCTTGGAGGGGCAAAATTCATCCGATCCGATTGAAATTTGGTACCTGATGTTAGTATATGGTCTCTAACAACCATGCAAAAATTGGTCCATATCGGTCCATAATTATATATAGCCCCCATATAAACCGATCCCCAGATTTGACCTCCGGAGACTTTTGGAGGGGCAAAATTCATCCAATCCGGTTGAAATTTGGTACCTGATGTTAGTATACGGCCTCTAACAACCATGCAAAAATTGGTCCATATCGGTCCATAATTATATATAGCTCCCATATAAACCGATCCCCAGATTTGACCACCGGAGCCTCTTGGAGGAGCAAAATTCATCCGATCCGGTTGAAATTTAGTACGTGGTCTTAGTATACGGTTTTTAACAACCATGCAAAAATTGGTCCATATCGGTCCATAATTATATATAGCCCCCATATAAACCGATCCCCAGATTTAACCTCCGGAGCCTCTTGGAGGGGCAAAATTCATCCGATCCGGTTGAAATTTGGTACATGATGTTAGTTTACGGCCTCTAATAACCATGCAAAAATTGGTCCATATCGGTCCATAATTATATATAGCCCCCATATAAACCGATCCCCAGATTTGACCTCCGGAGCCTCTTGGAAGAGCAAAATTCATCCGATCCAGTTGAAATTTGGTACATGGTGTTAGTATATGGTCTCTAACAGCCATGCAAAAATTGGTCCATATCGGTCCATAATTATATATAGTTCCCATATAAACCGTCCCCAGATTTGACGTCCGGAACCTCTTGGAGGAGCAAAAGTCATCCGATACGGTTGAAATTTGGTACATTTTGTCAATATATGGCCTCTAACAGCCATGTAAAAATTGGTCCATATCGGTCTTTAGTTATATATATCCGATGACTTATTACACAAAAATTGGTCCATATCGCCAAAGATAATCTACCAAAACTTTATTTCCATAGAAAATTTTGTCAAATTTTATTACTGTAGAAAGTTTTGTCAAAATTTCATTTCTATAGAAAGTTTTGTCAAAAGTTTATTTCTATACAAATGTTTGTCAAAATTTTATTTCCATAGAAAATTTTGTCAAAATTTTATTTCTATAGAAAATTTTGTCAAATTTTATTACTATAGAAAATTTTGTTAAAGTTTCATTTCTATAGAAAGTTTTGTCAAAAGTTTATTCTATAGAAATGTTTGTCAACATTTTATTTCTATACTAAGTTTTGTCAAAATTTCATTTCTATACAAAATTTTGTCAACATTTTATTTCTATAGAAATTTTTGTCAAAATTGTATTGCTATAGAAAATTTTGTCAACATTTTACTTCCATAGAAAATTTTGTCAACATTTTATTTCTATAGAAAATTTTGTCAAGTTTTTATTTCTATAGAAAATTTTGTCAAATTTTTATTTCTATAGAAAATTTTGTCAAAATTTTATTTCTATAGAAAATTTTGTCAAGGTTTCATTTCTATAGAAAATTTTGTCAAAATTTTATTTCTATAGAAAATTTTGTCAAACTAGATTATATACGTATTTAATCGGCCTTTTTTTGTTTAATATATACCCCGTATGGGCTAACTTACAATTTAGAAGACCGTGTTAAAAAGTTTTACGATACCTTGCCATCGGCAAGTGTTATCCCAACCCAAGTAATTCGATTGTGGATGACAGCCTTTAGTAGACGTTCCTACGCAATCCATGGTGGAGGGTACATAAGATTCGGCCTGGCCGAACTTACGGCCGTATATACTTGTTTTTTTTTTTTTAAATTAATATATACCACCTATGGACTTACTTATAATTTAGAAGACGGTGTTAGGAGGTTTTAAGATACCTTGCCATCGGCAAGCGTTACCGCAACCCAAGTAATTCGATTGTGGGTGGCAGTGTTTAGAACAAGTTTCTAAGCAATCCATGGTGGAGGGTACATAAGCTTCGGCCTGGCCGAACTTACGGCCGTATATACTTGTGTTGTTTCTTCATATGATATTTTATTTTAAAAAATAACACATCTCTATTTATGGTGTTTTGTTGCATTGAATCCTGTTAATATTCTGAAATAACACAACTGACGTTACATATGCATTTACTTTAATTTGGGTTTTTCGACAAAAACATTTGGTTTTTTTTTTCGACAAAACACCAATTACACAAAACTTGTGTGGTCTTATGTTGTTTTGTCAAAAGTATTATACAAATATTTCGATTTTATTTTACAACATATGATGAGATACGTTGTTTTGTCAAACTTAAACTTAAACAAGTAAGTAAAGTAGAAAGTCGGGCGGGGCCGACTATATCATACCCTAAACCACCCTTACTGAATTAGTAATCATAAGCATTTGTGGGGTAACATTGATATAGGTATGGAAGATAAACCGCAGTATCATATTTCAGAAAATTAAGGGGTACATGTTTATGGGTGCTTTGTGTCAATCTGACTATAGCTCATAGTCAATGTTGCCAGGGAAAATGTTCGATTTACCATACAAGGACAAAAAAAGTTCACTACTTTCCCATACATTCCCAAAAAATTTTCCCTACTATATTTTTCGTTAAATTTAAATAATTTTACAAAACAAAAATGGTTCTAAGTACTTTATTATCTTAAAACGTGAATATGCAACGTATATAACTTAGAATATAAATTTGTATTACCACCACGGTTGCCACAGTTGGTAATCACCCAAATTAGTAATCATTTTTGTTAAATTTCTAAAAATATTAAAATTTTGGAAAAAGTTTCAAAGTTTTGTGAGAAATTTTTCTATAGAAATAAAATTTTGACAATAAATTCTATAGAAATAAAATTTTGAGAAAAAATTACACAGAAATAAAATTTTGAGAAAATGTTTTATAGAATTTCTATAGAAATACAATTTTGACAAAATGTTCTATAGAAATAAAATGTTGACAAAATTTTCTACAGGAATAAAGTTTACCACACATTGTTAAAGATCAAGCCTTGCCGGCTTCTAATTTCCTTCCACCAAAATGTAAAAATTATTACAAATTGTGTTGAGTGAAAATGTCCTACATTGTGGCCCTACGTCCCTACAAGACGCTAAATATTAGAAAAACCATACATATAGGGAATTTCCCCTACTTCTAGCAACACTGGCTGTGTTGATATTCCACCTACGGAGTTAGTATGCCACTAATATTGGGCCCATTATTAAAAAAGAGAAAATCGTTAAATTAGTGTGGGTACTAAATACAAATTTGTAAAAATCGAGCAATATTCTTATGTAAGAGCTACAAGTACGTATAAGTACGATCGGCTAGTACATCAAAATTTGCAATTTGAGTAACATTGGTTAATAAATAAGAGTACTATGGCCAAATTTGGGAAAATCGAGCGATGCATATGTATGGAAGCTATATCTAAATCTGAACCGATTTCGATGATTTTTTGCACATATCGTTAATGCTATAGAAGACTACATTTAGCCAAATTTGAGTAAGATCGGTTGATAAATAAGGGTTTTATGGCCAAATTTAGAAAAATCGGGCGGTACATATATATGGGAGCTATAGCTAAATCTGAACCGATTTGGATGAAATTTTGCAGACTTGAAGGGCGATGGAAAAGATTACCTTTTGCGAAATTTGGAGACGATCCATTTGAAAAAAAGCGCAACGTGACCCCATTTGTCGAAATCGGGCGATACATATATATGGGAGCTATATCTAAATTTGATCCGATTTCTTCCAAATTCAATAGCGTTCGTCCTTGTGCCCAAAAAACTCCCTGTACCAAATTTCATCAAAATCGGTTAATAATTGCGACCGGAATCCTGTGAACAACAAATACATGGACAGACGGACGGACGGACGGACACCAAGCGCTAGATCTACTCAGGAGGTGATTCTGAGTCTATCGGTATATATTTTATGGGGTCTAAAATCAATATTTCTGGTAGGCACATTTTTTGGCCGATCAAACTTATTATACCCTGACCACTATGTGGTTTAGGGTATAAAAAGAGAAAATCGTTAAATTAGTGTGGGTACTAAATACAAATTTGTAAAAATCGAGCAATATTCTTATGTAAGAGCTACAAGTACGTATAAGTACGATCGGCTAGTACATCAAAATTTGAAATTTGAGTAACATTGGTTAATAAATAAGAGTACTATGGCCAAATTTGGGAAAATCGAGCGATGCATATATATGGAAGCTATATCTAAATCCGAACCAATTTGCATAATATTTTGCGGGTTTGATAAATACCACAAAAGGTTACCTTGTGCAAGATTTGAGTAAGATCAGTTAAGAAATGAGGCCGGCATGGTCAAACATAAGGTTATTAGGGGCGAATTTTTCAAAATCGGGTGATACATATATGTGAGCTATATCTACATCTGAACCGATTTCGATGAAATTTTGCACATATAGTTAGTACTATAGAGGACTGGATCTAGCCAACTTTTAGTAAGATCGGTTAATAAATAAGGGTTCTATGGCCAAATTTGGGATAATCGGGCTATACATATATATGGGAGCTATATCTAAATCTGAACCGATTTCGATGATTTTTTGCACATATCGTTAATGCTATAGAAGACTACATTTACCCAAATTTTTTTTTTTTTATTCACAATTTATTACAACTGAGTCTTACTCATCTAGTAATTTTTTGCTAGCATAACGTAATAATCTTATACTAGAAATTTTGAAACTAGTAGATATATTTGAAGAGTACAGTACAATTACTATGCTCAAATTTTGAGCATAGTAATTGTACTGAGTAAGATCGGTTGATAAATAAGGGTTTTATGGCCAAATTTAGAAAAATTGGGCGGTACATATATATGGGAGCTATAGCTAAATCTGAACCGATTTGGATGAAATTTTGCAGACTTGAAGGGCGATAGAAATTACCTTTTGCCATATTTGGTGACGATCCGTTTGAAAAAAAGTGCAACGTGACCCCATTTGTCGAAATCGGGTGATACATATATATATGGGAGCTATATCTAAATTTGATCCGATTTCTTCCAAATTCAATAGCGTTCGTCCTTGTGCCCAAAAAACTCCCTGTACCAAATTTCATCAAAATCGGTTAATAATTGCGACCGGAATCCTGTGAACAACAAATACATGGACAGACGGACGGACGGACGGACACCAAGCGCTAGATCGACTCAGGAGGTGATTCTGAGTCGATCGGTATATATTTTATGTGGTCTAAAATCAATATTTCTGGTAGGCACATTTTTTGGCCGATCAAATTTTTTATACCTTATTATACCACTATGTGGTTTAGGGTATAAAAATTCGCGAGTTATATTGTTTTCACCATTCTATATCTCCCGATCGAAAATTTGTAAACACAGAAAGATGCGCCTTCAAACACTATACACAACATAACATTTTTGAGAAATTGTCCTATCTGGACTTATGGGGTTTTGTCATAAGTCCACAGATATGAAAACGTTATCATTTGAACCAAACAATAATTCATTCTTACTATTGGGAATTGTACTAAAATTTTCTTCTGATTTAGTTAATAGTGAACTTTCGTTTACCGCCACTGAACTCTATACCCACGTTTAGTTCATAAAATGTTTGAGATATACTTGGAATAAGGAAAATTTCTGAGCTGTGCAAAAAAAAAAACAAACAAAAAACAACAACAAAATTTCACCACAAAAAATATTATTTTGCTATAACAATATAGCATTAGTTTAACTTTTCCTGTGTATACACGCTCACAAAAAATCGCTTCTGTAACATATACTCCCAAACATATTTTGCTTCAAGCATATACATTTTTGGGTATTGCCCAAACATTTATATGTTTGATCTCTTCCAATATATAATATGTTTGAAAGCATATTGGTCTAAACAATATATGTTTGGGTAGTCTAAGTTCCAAACATTTTGTATTTTTGCATCCAAATTCAATAATGTTGTCTTCCAAAAAACAATATGTTATTATATGAACATATAATATGTCTGGAAGCATTTTGCACCCAAAAATATTATATGCTTAAAAAAAAATTCTCCCAAACAATATTGTGCTCAAAATTTTATTTATTTATTTATATATTTACAATCATAATGAATTATGAAAATAAACAGGTAATATAGGTGCTAACAACATAGGTTTTCGACCTGAATGCTCAAAATTTTGTTTCTGCCCAATTGTATATTCCCCCACATCTTTCTCACTTCCACGAGATTTTTTAGTTCTTAGCACCTTTTTCTGTAATACAAACATTGTAGAAGAAATTATTCAATTGTATGATTTTTTTAATTTTAATTTTACCTTTTGCCGGACGGGGATTCGAACAGCGGACCACACAGTTTGTAAGGATCAAAGAAGTAGCTGATCAATTGCCCAAGGAAAAATAAAATGTTAATTTTGTAATAACAAGCAACAACCACCAACTTAATTCAATGTTTAAATAGCGCTCCAAGCTACTAAACACATATATGTTTATAGGCTATTTCTAAATTAATATATGTTTGCATCCAAGCATATTATATTTACAAACATTTTATGTCCCAAACATAATATGTTCTAACATATTAACATATATGTCCCAAACATGTTATGCTAGTTTATGAACATTATATGCTTGCACTCAAAAATATTGTGTTTAAAAATTTGTGTTCCAAACATATAATGTTTATAGCCAAACATATGAAAAACAGTCTTTTTTATCCGTGTAGAATATGTTGAAAAATGTTCTACCCGGGTTCAAAATAATAGTGAGATCATTTTAGCTGATCATTGATTTATGTGGACATTTCACATTTCACAGCGGATCTGTTTAAAAGTAAGTCTCTCGCCCGAGCAACTGCCAAAACTGTAAATAATTGGGCCGTCCCAACCAATCTGCATTCGATACCATTTAATGTATATATTTTTGTCTAGAATATTGCCCACGACGGTACAGTGAAGACATTTACCATCAAAAAAGCAACAAGGAACAAAGGTGACCTTACGAAGTTCATAGGAAAGATAATCACGAATGAACATGTGAAGTGTTCTATTTCGTTGCAGCTGTAGCTACTGATTTTCATGGCTGAGTATGAACACTGAATCGTACCAACGATAGTTCAATTGTGCTATCATGGTGCTAGAGCTTTTGCAATTCTATGGTATACGATGAAGTAAAATCATATATTTGTTAGAGCATATACACTAAGCTCAGTATAATCAGTAACAAAAATTTAAGGTCGACAGGAGTCTCATATTAGTGGTTCCTGTTGACTTTTTTTACTTTTAACAAAACCTCTTGAGTATACTGCCAAACGTACACCCAGAAAAAAGTGCCTTCGAAACTAAAGGAAAAAATTTTCATCAATATAGTTTATCCATTTTATTTCCATTAAGGTAAATTTTTGTGAAAAATAATAAAATTTACTCGTTTCAGTAAAAAAATCCTAAACTGTAAGCAGTTAGGAATAGTTCATTAACTAGAATAAGGCACGGAATTTTACTCATACTATTTTCTTCGCTGGGTATAAGAATTTACTACTGAAAAAGAAAATTTTATTCACCGATAACAAAGCATTCGTAAAAATAAACAAAAACCGAACTAAAACCAAGTTTCCTCAAAATTAGTAAAATTTATTATAAAATGATAATTGCGACTTCCTTTATAATAGAAAGTTTTTCATACATACGAACAACACTTGGCACAGTAAAATATTTTAGTTCATTCGTACTAAGAAGTATGCAATCCTTTCAAAACTTAAGGAAACACACTTGTTAGAATATAGGAAATTTTCCTAAATTTCTATTGTCTACCTGTAATCGATACCTGTCATCGTAATCGATGTGTTTGCGCGTGGGTGTAATCGATATATTTGCGCGTCGGTTGTTTTTTTAGTTGGAATCGCGTTGTTTTGGTATACGGAGAGATTGTTAAAAAATAATATGGTAAAATAATATAATAAATAACAAATAAAATATATAAAATATTTGTTATTTTAAATTAGTGAGAAAAATTTTTGTTTTTTTAAATAAATCTATCAATGTTCGTGATAGTGTATAAAGAAAGAAAACACCAGCAGAATAACAACCCTTTCATTTGTCTTCATTTTGGAATCTTCAATTATCAGGTAATATTCAGTGACGCTAACCTTTTGCAGCAAAAATGTTTTATGATTTTTTATATTTGTAGGTATTGAAATTGTAAGGCAGCAACTTATTAAAAGTGAAAAGTAAAGGGTGATTTGTTAAGAGCTTGATAACTTTTTTTTTTAAAAAAACGCATAAAATTTGCAAAATCTCATCGGTTCTTTATTTGAAACGTTAGATTGGTCCATGACATTTACTTTTTGAAGATAATTTCATTTAAATGTTGACCGCGGCTGCGTCTTAGGTGGTCCATTCGGAAAGTCCAATTTTGGGCAACTTTTTCGAGCATTTCGGCCGGAATAGCCCGAATTTCTTCGGAAATGTTGTCTTCCAAAGCTGGAATAGTTGCTGGCTTATTTCTGTAGACTTTAGACTTGACGTAGCCCCACAAAAAATAGTCTAAAGGCGTCAAATCGCATGATCTTGGTGGCCAACTTACCGGTCCATTTCTTGAGATGAATTGTTCTCCGAAGTTTTCCCTCAAAATGGCCATAGAATCGCGAGCTGTGTGGCATGTAGCGCCATCTTGTTGAAACCACATGTCAACCAAGTTCAGTTCTTCCATTTTTGGCAACAAAAAGTTTGTTAGCATCGAACGATAGCGATCGCCATTCACCGTAACGTTGCGTCCAACAGCATCTTTGAAAAAATACGGTCCAATGATTCCACCAGCGTACAAACCACACCAAACAGTGCATTTTTCGGGATGCATGGGCAGTTCTTGAACGGCTTCTGGTTGCTCTTCACTCCAAATGCGGCAATTTTGCTTATTTACGTAGCCATTCAACCAGAAATGAGCCTCATCGCTGAACAAAATTTGTCGATAAAAAAGCTGATTTTCTGCCACTGATTTTGGTAATAAAATTCAATGATTTGCAAGCGTTGCTCGTTAGTAAGTCTATTCATGATGAAATGTCAAAGCATACTGAGCATCTTTCTCTTTGACACCATGTCTGAAATCCCACGTGATCTGTCAAATACTAATGCATGAAAATCCTAACCTCAAAAGAATCACCCTTTATATACCACGTGTGGACTAACTAACTATTTAGAAGACGATGTTAAGAAGTTTTAAGACACCTTGCCATCGGTAAGTATTACCACAACCCAAGTAATTCGATTGTGGGTGACAGTATTTCGTAGAAGTTTCTACCCAATCCATGGTTGAAGGGTACATAAGATTCGGCCTGGCCGAACATACGGCAGTATATACTTGTGTTTTAGTAAATTCCCAAAAAGAATGCACTATATTTGTATAAAACTTTTTTTCTTATTTTTACTCTATTTAATTCACGTCATTAAAGTTATCAAAAAATTATTCAAATAAGGAACATTATCACACATTTGCAAAATTTAACTCAAATCAACTAAACTGAAAAAAACAGTGAACCGACCAGGAAGAAAAATTTTGGTTAATTTTAGAAAACTTTAAATAAACAGTATTACAAGCGCTGACATCACGCCGATATCACAAAAATAAGTAAATATTTTTCGACACAGACAAGAAAATTTATTAGAAATAATTAATTAAATGCAAGATATCTTTTGTGACATACAAAGTTCAAGATGGATGCATTTGTAGTAAAATTTAAAAAGTTAAGGGAATAATGAACAATGGTTTAAGAAGCACGAATTTATGCTTCATTTGTAGATAATTTGTTTCATGTTTTTTTGTTTTGTTTATTTGACTAACGTAGCCAAAACAAGTATATACGGCCATAAGTTCGGCCAGGCCGAAGCTTATGTACCCTCCACCATGGATTGCGTAGAAACTTCTACTAAAGATGGTCATCCACAATTAAATTACTTGGGTTGCGGTAACACTTGCCGATGGCAATGTATCTTAAAACTTCCTAACACCGTCTTTTAAATTACAAGGTAGTCCATACAGGATATATATTAAACTAAAAAAGGCCGATTAAATACGTATATAATTAAGTTTGAAAAAAAAATTCTATAGAAATAAAATTTTGACAAAATTTTCAAAAAATTAAAATATTGACACATACTCTATAGAACTAAAATTTTGACAACATTTTCTATAGAAATAAAATTTTACAAAATTTTCTATAGTAATAAAATGTTGACAAAATTTTCAATAGAACAAAATTTTCTATAGAAATAAAATTTTGATAGATTATTTTTGGCTCGAGTGGCAACCATGATTATGAATCGATATGGACCAATTTTTGTGTGATTGGGGATCGGCTATATATAACTATAAACCGATATGGACCAATTTTGGCATGGTCGTTAGGGACCATATATTGACACCACGTACCAAATTTCAACCGGATTGGATGAATTTTGCTTCTCCAAAAGGCACCGGAGGTCAAATCTGGGGATCGGTTTATATAGGGGCTATATATAATTATGGACCGATATGGACCAATTCGTGCATGGTTGTTAGAAACCATATACTTACACCACGTACCAAATTTCAACGGGATCGGATGAATTTTGATCCTCCAAGAGATTCCGGAGGTCAAATCTTGGGATCGATTTATATGGGGGCTATATATAATTATGGACCGATATGGACCAATTCGTGCATGGTTGTTAGAGACCATATACTTACACCACGTACCAAATTTCAACGGGATCGGATGAATTTTGGTCTTCCAAGAGGCTCCGGAGGTCAAATCGGGGGATCGGTTTATATGGGGGCTATATATAATTATGGACCGATGTGGACCAATTTTTGCATGGTTGTTAGACACCATATACCAAATTTCAGCCGGATCGGATGAAATTTGCTTCTCTTAGAGGCTCCGCAAGCGAAATCGGGGGATCGGTTTATATGAGGGCTATATATAATTATGGACCGATGTGGACCAACTTTTGCATGGTTGTTAGAGACCATATACTCACACCTTGTACCAAATTTCAGCCAGATCGGATGAAATTTTCTGCTCTTAGAGGGTCTGCAAACCAAATTTGGGGGTACGTTTATATGGGGGCTATACGTAAAAGTGAACCGATATGGCCCATTTGCAATACCATCCGACCTACATCAATAACAACTACTTGTGCCAAGTTTCAAGTCGATAGCTTGTTTCGTTCGGAAGTTAGCGTGATTTCAACAGACGGACGGACGGACGGACATGCTCAGATCGACTCAGAATTTCACCACGACCCAGAATATATATATACTTTATGGGGTCTTAGACCAATATTTCGATGTGTTACAAACGGAATGACAAAGTTAATATACCCCCATCCTATGGTGGAGGGTATAAAAACATGTATATACGGACTTAAGTTCGGTCGGGCGGAATCTTAAATACCCACCACCATGAATCAAAAAATGGAGTTATTTCCTTACACAGAAAATATCCGTAGTTAAACTATCGCTGAATTTAATTTATTTTTATTGGAAAAAATATTTGTTTGTAGTTAAGTTTTATTATTTTTTACGAAATTTTCCACAGCTTAATGAAATCTTACTTGTTTTAAGTATGTCTCAAACATTTTATGAACTAAACGTGGGTATAAAGTTCAATAACCCTACACATAAGTTCATTATGAACTAAAGCAAAAGAACATTGTCGTACGATTCCCAAAAAGAGTAAGAATTAACTATTGTACAGTTAAAATTGTCATGCTTTGATTATTTACTTTTAATTCATT
Organism: Haematobia irritans; assembly: GCF_050003625.1. Lineage (NCBI taxonomy): Eukaryota > Metazoa > Arthropoda > Insecta > Diptera > Muscidae > Haematobia > Haematobia irritans. The sequence continues at coordinate 97,176,640 of NC_134400.1, read as the reverse complement.
TTTATACCCTTCACCACTACTGTGGTACATGGTATAATAAGTTTGTGCATTTGTATGTAACGCCAAGAAATAGTGGTCATAGACCCATCTTTTAGTATACCGATCGGCTTAGAATTAAATTCTGAGTCGATTTAGCGATGTCCGTCTGTCTGTCTGTCCGTCTGTCTGTATATGTAATTTTGTGCACAAAGTACAGCTCGCAATTTAAGTCCGATCGTCCTCAAATTTGGCATAGGGCCGTTTCTTGGGACAGAGACAATCGCTATTGGTTTTGGAAAAAAACGGTTCAGATTTAGATATTTATCCCCGATTTGGTCATAGTTTGTGTGTTTATCAACCGATTTTCTTGAAATACCGTACATCCAAATATTTTATGAATCTCGAAAATCTTGCAAAATATTATCCAAATCGGTTCAGATTTAGATATAGCTCCCATATATATCTTTCGTCCGATTTAGACTCATATCACCACAGAGGCCAAAGTTTACTACCGATCTTCGTGAATTTTGCACAGAGGGTAGAATTGACATTCTACCAATGCTTAGTAAATTTGATTGAAATCGGTTCAAATTTAGATATAGCTCCCATATATATCTTTCGTCCGATTTGAACTTATATGGCCACAAAAGCCAGAGTTTTGCCCTGATTTGCTCCAAATTTCGCACAAGGAGTACGTTTAGTAGTATCGGTAATTGTGCCAAATTTGGTTGAAATCGGTTCAGATTTAGATATGGCTCCCATATATATCTTCCGTCCGATTTGCACTCATATGACCAGGGGGGCCAAAGTTATACTCCCATTTACGTGAAATTTCGCATAGATAGCAGAATTATTATTCTAACTATACATGTCAAATTTAGTCAAAATCGGTTCAGATTATATAGCTCCCATATATATGTACACCAGAGTTGGGGAAATATGGTAGACTGTTACCCATTTTCGATGGAAGTTTCCTCCAATTAACTGGATAGCGTTAGGCGATTTAAATTTTAATTCTAGAGATTTTGTAGAAGTAAAAAAAGTGCCTCCTTTATATAGCTTCCAGCAAATGTGAAGTAGTTGAGATGGTAACACAAATTTTGGCCTAAAGGGTGATACGGTCAAAATTTGGTCAATATAAACTTGACGTATTTCTTTCAATTTTGCATTTAAGAAACCTGAACACCCCTCATTTTGAAGGTGTGTGTGTGTAGAATGTTGCTCCTATTTTGATTTTGGAATTCACTCTTCAGTTGTCAAAATGCCGTCCAAGCAAGAAGAGTAGCGTATCAAAATTTTGCTCGCGCATCGCGAAAATCCGAGCTACTCGCACGCAAAGCTGGCAAAATCGCTAAAAGTTGCCAAATCAACCGTTACAAATGTAATTAAAGTGTTTGGGGAACGTTTGTCGACAGCCAGGAAGTCTGGATCGGGGGGAAATCGAAAACCGGAAGCCGCTGAGACGACAAAGAGAGTTGCCGGTAGTTTCAAGCGAAACCCTAACCTCTCTCTGCGAGATGCCGCAAATAAGCTGGGTGTATCGTCAACAACCGTGCATCGAGCCAAAAAACGAGCCGGACTATCGACTTACAAGAAGGTAGTGACTCCAAATCGCGATGATAAACAAAATACGACGGCCAAAGCGCGATCCCCGACGATGCTGACGAAGTTTGATTGCGTGGTAATGGACGACGAAACCTACGTAAAAGCCGTACACCAGAGTTGGGGAAATATGGTAGACTGTTACCCATTTTCGATGGAAGTTTCCTCCAATTAACTGGATAGCGTTAGGCGATTTAAATTTTAATTCTAGAGATTTTGTAGAAGTAAAAAAAGTGCCTCCTTTATATAGCTTCCAGCAAATGTGAAGTAGTTGAGATGGTAACACAAATTTTGGCCTATTTACATAGGGTGACTTTACTTACTTGTTTCTTCTAAATATGAAAGGACGTAACAGCAGGTAAAAAGTACAACATGGCATTCAATTTTCCAGGTTTTAACAACGTTTTGGGGAAATCTCAAAATGTGGATTACAATTTAGTTCATTTTTCGCATGAGGTAGTTCATTCTTTCTATAAAACAGTTTACTTTTTTCGGTATAGAAAACTCTTCGTCAGGTTACTTAAAAAACATATATAGAACCTCATGAATTTGATGACAGATACTCTGCCAAACAAACATATATACAAACATAGAAATCGGCAGACTTAACACATGGGAGCTATACCAAAACAAGGAGCGAACCACACTATATTCGCTACACCTGTTTACGGACCGAAAATACCTCTAAATCTTAAATTTCCGGCAAATCGAATAAAAATATGGTTTCTAGAGGCCAAGCTCGGTTTATATGGGAGCTACAATGTGAGTTATTGTAACCGTCTAACCGGACGCTACCAACGTTAGGTTTAATTTTATCAAATCTCTGTTAAAAAAATAGATTTATGGGTAAAATGATGCACCAATATAAAGGAAACTTTGTTTATTTTTCTCTTATAAAGCAAAAAAGGCACAAAACAGCCATTCCTAATACATACATTTAAAAAAATGTAACAAAATATATGAAATTCATTCCACACATCTAGCCGGATTATTCAAAAAGCGCATTATTGTTAATATTTTTTCACATATCCTTTAGTAGTGTTACAGCTTCTAGTCTCTTTGGTATTGAAGATACAAGATTTTTGAGGATCCATGTTAATCCATGCTTCCAAAATAGAGGACTTGAGCTCCTAGACATTGGAATGCCTGCTTTGGTAAATTTTTCGTCCAATTTCGTGCCAAACATGCTCGATAATATTGAGATTGTGTATAATAATAATAAATTATCTCTATTTTTCAAATATGTATAATAAATTTTAAATTGAAGTTGCACGAGTCCGTTTAGACGTGTGAGTCACTGTATATCAAAACTTGGACCGGTAAGGGTCATCTTCGAACTTGGCCTGCTTGCAGACAAAATACGAATGTGTGCCAAATTTCAGGACGATAGTGCCATTATTGAAAACTGACAGACGAACATGGATATATCGTCTTAGAATTTCTGCCTGATCAAGAATTATATATTCTTTATATATATACTTTATACAGTCGGAAATCGATATTTCGATGAGTTACAAACAGAATGACAAACTTATTATACCCCAATCACCATGGTGGTGGGTATAATTATTAGAGTAAAGGAAAATTTCTCCAAACATTATAATACCATGAACTAATATCAAATTAAATTGGCTTTAGTGAAATAGGAGGTTCACTTTTTTTGAGTGTAATCATCATGAACTCTTCATGAACTTGTTTTGAGTGTACCTCAAATGACCGACACAGTTATCACACGCTGCAAAGTATCTCTGAGGTATTTTGGCCCACTCCCGACGAACCGTCGCCTTGAGATGATCGACACATTAAACTGAAAATAATATTGTTGTGAGGCCAATGATATCAAATAAGGATTGAAATCCATAGACTTAAATGAATAAATAAATGTCATAAATATACGAATGCGAATTTGGCTTATATTTGATTAAAATCTAAAAATTATTTTTTCTATGTAGCTTTTATAATAGGGCTATGTATAATTATTTTTTTATTTTTGCTTCTAATTACAATCCCTTGTGTAATGTACAACAATGGACATCGAATGTCACAAGTGTTAACACAGAGTGCAAAAATCAAACCATGTGAGGTGCCACGGCTTGGAAAATAAAGCCAGTTATTCAGTTTTTTTTTTTTTGCAATCATTGCAAATAAAGTCATTTATCACACGGGCTGATTGCAGAAATGGCAGACATCGCATAACATGATCGGCCCTGCAAACCACGTATGCACTGTCCCTACCACAACATTACAAGTGCTAAACATTGAACGGTCAATCGTCCGCTCGCTCGCTCGGTCTGTCAAAAATTATGCGTGGGCCAGAAAATTCAATGGGAACGCATTTGGCATTCTAATGGCAAAACTTTTTTCTGTGTTTCATTCCAATCAATATTGGTTTTTGTCTCTTCATAGATTTGTATTGACGGGGGATGGGGGTGAAGTAAATCAAATCGATTTCATAAAATGAAATATTTCTGTATCTATGACAAAAAAAAAAGAAACAAAAATGAGCGCCAAGTAAACGATTTTGTTGCGAATCTAATTAAAATTCCATTACCGTTTGACTTTGATGGGCGTACTAGTGCCCGTTCCAAGCAAGAAATCGAATGAAAACTGCATTACTGCTACTGTCACTCTACTATAGACCTCAGTCCCCTCTAAAGCGATGATAGCGGCTGACTGTTGACACTTTTTTGTTTGGTCAAAAGGAAAGAAACTGAAAATTAATACGTAATCATTGGCTCATTAACACACAAATTTAATTGACCAAATTATTATGCAATTAGCGATTATTCCCTCTCCCTTTTCGAGATCCCCTCTCTTGGTTTACTACTCACTGTGACATATCTAACGGTAGTTGATCAATGTGTACACTGTACAGTGAGTGTCATGTGCTCCAGACCACGCTGTATACACAAAGAATATTGCATAAACAATTTTTCCATTAAAATAACGAAAATGTTTCTTTGGGGCGACGAAAATGTTCTTAGTAGTTTGATCGTTTTCATTGCTAACTACACAGAAAAAAAAGTAACTCGTAATTTATGACAAATTTTGAACTTTAATTTAGTTAATCGCACTTCTGCCCAGTTAGTTCATATTTCAAGAATGTTATCAAAATCTCGTAATAATTATTATTTTTAACTCTTTTGCAGTTCATGCGACTACTTAAAAAATTTTACTTTAAGTGGTGTACTCTGATACAGTTTGAAATTACAAAGATTTGGCCAGTTTTTCGTGCCAGTAAAGAAATTTTTTACTTACAAATATTCAAAATGTTTTCATACCAGTCAGTTCAATTTTATAACAATTAATTACTTTTTTTCTTAAATGATAGTAAAAATTACCATGATTTGGTCCGATACTAACCATCTCTTAATGGTCCTCAAATACCTCTAGATTTATAATTTCTGGCAAATTGTATAAAATCTACGGATTATTGAAGCCCAAGAAGTAAATTTGGAAGATCGGTCTATATGGGGGCTATACCAAACCATGGACCGATAGGCACCATTTATGGCACACTTTTTGATGGTCCTAAAATACCTTTAGATTTCCAATTTCATGCAAATTGGATAAAAACTACGAATTCTAGAAGCCCAAGAAGTAAAGTCGGGAGATCGGTCTATATGGTGGCTCTACCAAAAAATAGACCGATACACCCCATTTTCGACACACCACTTTATAGCCCCAAATACCTCCAGATATCCAATTTCAAGCAAATCGTATAGAAAATACAGTTTCTAGACGCCCATGAAGTAAAATCGGGAGATCGGTCTATATGGGGGCTATACCAAAACATAGACCGATACACCCCATTTTCGATACACCTATTTGTGGTTATAAAATACCTCTAGATTTAAAATTTGAGGCAAATCGGGTAGTTAATACAGTTTCTAAAAGCCCAAGAAATAAAATCGGGAGATCGGTCTATATGGAGGCTATACCAAAACATGGACCGATACAGACCATTTTCGACACACCTCTTTATGGTCCCAAAATACCTTTAGGTTTCCAATTTCAGGAAAATTGGTTAAAAACTACGGTTTTTATAAGCCTAAGCCCCCAAAACGGGAGGTCGGTTTATATGGACCGACTTGACTACAAACAAAAAACGAATCTGTGCCAAATTTCAGGACGATAGCGCCATTATTGAAAGCTGTAGCGTGATTACAACAGACAGACGGCAGTGCTTACATCGTCTTAGAATTTCTCCCTGATCAAGAATATATATACTTTATGTAGTCAGAAATCGATATTTCGATGTGTTACAAACGGAATGACAAACTTATTATACCCCCACCACCATTCTATGGTGGTGGGTATACAAATGTGTATATAATAAAATCTAATTGTTTAAAGAAATATTATTTCAAATAATGTTCAATGTACACATGAAATTTAAAAGGAATAAATATGTATGTATTATTATATATAATTTAAATTGAATGTCTTTATGTACACCGAAAAAGATATTGTCGTGAGGCCAAAGATTTCATGTCCTTACAATACAAATGCGAATTTCGCTTAGCAAAGAAGACGCATTTCTCTGATGTAAAGTTTTTTTCCTTGTCCAAAAGTCGATAATCTTTGCAATGATGTCGTTTCGTCCTTATAGTTAAGCGATTCGAATTAAAAATTGGTGCCGTAATATGAAAGAAACAATTTTTGTACTAAAGTCAACTTAACTTTAATAATTCAGAAAAATTCGTTTCTTTAAATGAATGAAATTGTCTTTAAACGTCTTTAAACAATGGTCAAAAATAGGACATGTTTTTCAACACTTCTTTGTAAAGACGTTTTTCACTTGAAACATAGCATATGTTCTACTAGAAGTCGGGTCAGAATTTGAAAAATTATGTTGTTGTTAATAGGTTTGTAAAAGATATGAAGATCATTAGATTAAATACAAAATCTTTGAAACGGGGCATGCTTTTTTTCAGTGTAGATAGTAAACAAAATGATTGAATATTTACAAACAAAACTCTTACTAACTCACCACATAATTAACATATGTCCATCGGACCGCAGACCTGTTGTCTCCTCTGGATTCGGGTTGCTTATTTTTAAAACAAAAGTAATATTCACTCATGACAAATTAGGTATAATTTTAAATGTGATGTTTTTGGTGTAGATAAATCGCCTATTTTTATACCCTCCACCATAGGATGGGGGGTATATTAACTTTGTCATTCCGTTTGTAACACATCGAAATATTGTTCTAAGACCCCATAAAGAATATATATTCTGGGTCGTGGTGAAATTCTGAGTCTATGTCCGTCCGTCCGTCTGTTGAAATCACGCTAACTTCCGAACGAAACAAGCTATCGACTTGAAACTTGGCACAAGTAGTAGTTGTAGGTCGGATAGTATTGAAAATGTGCCATATCAAACCACTTTTACGTATAGCCCCCATATAAACCGACGCTCAGATTTGGCTTGCGAAGCCTCTAAGAGAAGCAAATTTCATCCGATCCGGCTGAAATTTAGTGCATGGTGTATGTATATGGTCTCTAACAACTATGCAAAAATTGGTCCACATCGGTCCATAATTATATATAGCCCCCAGATTTGACCTCCGGAGCCCCTTGGAAGAGCAAAATTTACCGGTTGAAATTTGGTACGTGGTGTTAGTATATGGTCTCTAACAACCATGCAAAAATTGGTCCACACCGGTCTTAATTATATATAACCCCCATTTAAACGGATTCCCAGATTTGACCTCCAGAGCTATTGGAGGAGCGAAATTCATCCGATCCGGTTGAAATTTGGTACGTGTTGAAATTTGGTATATTGCGCTAGTATATGGCTGCTAACACCCATGCCAAAATTGGTCCATAATCTACCAAAATCTTATTTCTATAGTAGTTGCTTTCTTTGCAGTTTTGTGGGTTGTTGAAACTTCGTTTGGCTTAATTTAAAATTGCTGCATTGTTGTTGTTGTGTGTAATTGGAATTCGGTTGTTGCTATTCTTTTTGGTACATTTGTATGTAACGCCAAGAAATAGTGGTCATAGACCCATCTTTTAGTATTCCGATCGGCTTAGAATTAAATTCTGAGTCGATTTAGCGATGTCTGTCTGCCCGTCCGTCTGTCTGTATATGTAATTTTGTGCACAAAGTACAGCTCGCAATTTAAGTCCGATCGTCCTCAAATTTGGCATAGGGCCGTTTCTTGGGACAGAGACAATTGCTATTGGTTTTGGAAGAAATCGGTTCAGATTTAGATATAGCTGCCATATATATTTATCCCCGATTTGGTCATAGTTTGCGTGTTTATCAACCGATTTTCTTGAAATACCGTACATCCAAATATTTTATGAATCTCGAAAATCTTGCAAAATATCAGCCAAATCGGTTCAGATTTCGATATAGCTCCCATATATATCTTTCGTCCGATTTAGACTCATATCACCACCGAGGCCAAAGTTTACTACCGATCTTCGTGAATTTTGCACAGAGGTAGAATTGACATTCTACCATTGCTTAGTAAATTTGATTGAAATCGGTTCAGATTTAGATATGGCTCCCATATATATCTTTCGTCCGATTTAGACTTATATGGTCTCAAAACCAGAGTTTTGCCCTGGCTTACTTCAAACTTGAACTTATATGGCCTCAAAATCCAGAGTTTTGCCGTGATTTGCTCCAAATTTTGCACAAGGATTACGTTTAGTAGTATCGGTAATTGTGCCAAATTTGGTTGAAATCGGTTCAGATTTAGATATGGCTCCCATATATATCTTCCGTCCGATTTGCACTCATATGACCAGGGGGGCCAAAGTTATACTCCCATTTACGTGAAATTTCGCATAGATATCAAAATTATTATTCTAACTATACATGTCAAATTGAGTCAAAATCGGTTCAGATTATATATAGCTCCCATATATATGTACAGCAGAGTTGGGGAAATATGGTAGACTGTTACACATTTTAGACCCATTTTCGATGGAAGTTTCCTCCAATTAACTGGATAGCGTTAGCCGATTTAAATTTTAATTCTACAGATTATGTAGAAGTAAAAAATTTTCTCCTTTATATAGCTTCCAGCAAATGTGAAGTAGTTGAGATGGTAACACAAATTTTGGCCTACATAGGGGTGAAGGGTATAATATAGTTGGGCCCGCCCGACTTTAGACTTTATTTACTTGTTTTTTCAATAAAAAAAAGTTATTTTTGAACCAACAACACAGTCCATTTCGTTTATATCAAACACTGTTCTTTTCTGACTTTAGGTCTTTAATAAGACACATTTTACAGTTCAGTTACAGTAAAAATTTAATATAGTAGAATGTAATGTTGAACATTTTTTCGGAATCTTCCGACCATATCAGGAATATATGTAAAAAAAAAAACTTTGGTCGAAGCAGGGATCGAACCCACGACCCTTGGCATGCAAGTCGGACGTAGCAACCACTGCTCCACGGTGCCAAACTAAATGTTTGTTTCTGTTAAATAAAATTTGTTTATTCGGTTCGTGGGCGCCGCAAGCTATGCAATATAAATATAACTTATATGGATATATATCTATTGATCACCATAACAGGAACATAGCTCAGTGGTTAGTGTGTTGGCTTACAAAGTGCATGGTCCGCGGTTCGATTCTCCGTCGAGGCGAAAGGTAAAAAATTTTAAAAATTTATAAAATCGTATAACTTCTTCTACATTGTTGGTATTACAGGAAAAGGTGTTAAGAACTAAAAAACCTCGTGGATGTGAGAGAGATGTGAGGGAAAATGCAATTAGCAAGAAAACAATGTTTTTTTCTGAGTTTGTCTTTATGAAATTGTTTTTACATCCTGGAAAAGAATAAACGTTTATCGCAAAATGTATATACTTTTCTTCCAAATACACTTCCTTACAGCGAAAAGCAAATGAGAAACGAACTTTTTTTTTCCAAAATTTCGTTTGGGAGGAAATAATTATTTTTTTGCGTGTATAACGTGCTTACAATAGTTGACATTAACACCCATATTCCGATATCCACTTCCACTATTCACGTCAAATCCACGAACGGGAAAATTTGGTGTTCTTAATTCCACGTTCTTTTTTAACTTTTCTGTAACCAGCTGGGTTGCACAAATCACCCAAAAATTCACTAAGGCGGAAATCAAAATAAGTTGCATCAATAGACTTATTATAATTTATTATTTTTTTAATTAAAAACAACGCAGTTTTAATAAAACTCATGTATTAAATATACAACATTTCAAATTTTTTACGCGAGTACTTTTTTTAACCGGAAATACACCCATCTTGGACATAATTCAATTTTCACCAAGACTTTTGCAAGTGAATTGATTTCACGAAAATTCCGGTGAAAGTGGATTGTAGGACACGAAAATCGTGGAATTGATTCACATTCACCTGGAAGTGGATTTGGGAACATGGGCATAAAAAATACCAAAGTATCGATTGTCTAAAGACAGCACTTCGCTGAGAAAAGGTGATGGTTTTATCGGTCGTTTAAAGGTCACAATTCGATTCTAAAATTTGGTTTTATTTCCGATAATTTTTGCTTTTGAACAATGAAATTAAAAAGATGAGAAAAACTTGGCGTTTTACTTCGTTGCATTACATTTTAACCACCCCATAAGCCTAGGAGTCAAGTCTACACATATGTTTGGGATATGGTGGTTACTTCAAACCGTGGACTGATAAAGACCAATTTTAGAAGATCAATCTATCAAAACCTCTATATATGTATATTCATTTTTGAACGTGACCTGCTTACATACCAAAAATAGATGTCTGTCAAACTTCAGAATCAATAATGAAGGCTGTATCGTGATTATAACAGACAGACAAATGGCGGACATCGTTATATCGCCTTAAAATTTCTCCCCGACCAAAAATACAAATGAAATGGCAAACATTACGTGTAAAGTAATTAATTAGTTAATTTTCTAATTCAACACTAATGAGATTTCCCTCAGTTGCAAGTAATTATCTTCGAACTCAGCCCTCGTAACTGGTGGGAAGTCGATCCCCAATGCGCACGATGCATTAAAGAAACGCTGGTATAGCCTACCTATCCACAGCAGTAATGAACAGTGAGACATGTGTTGGTTGATTGTGTGGCAACTTGTATTGCGGTATTATTCGCTATGATGTCGTATAAATCATTACTATACTCTACGCTTTAACAGGGATATGTAGTCACTTTTCATTCGTTTTGTTAGCCACGGACTTAAGGCCGGTACTATGTTATATTTATTCATGCGAAAATTTTTTATAGAAATCATTATTTCGCACATAGAAAGCGGTGTTTATTTAGGTAACTGGAAGCGATATTGAATTAACCCTTGTTCACTCCTTGGATAAGTGCCCTTTCCACGTGAGGATTATTATGGCAGATTATGGAAATATTTTATTTTTATTATTATCTTACAAAAACATACATTTCGTCCCTGTAATGGATAAATAAAAGTTTCAAAAAAATATCCAATAACTAAAGGAATAAACATTACGTTTTAAAATCAAAGTTAGATCAAATTGTCCCAAGGAATGCACAAGGGTTAAGTTATTACACGTAAACACACACACACATAAATACTCCTAGCCCGTTATTTGAAAACGAAGCAGAATGTGCATATATTTATTTTATAAAACAATTTTGTTATTAAAAAAATACAATACAAATCTAACAAATAATCTTCACTATATCAAATCATTATCGTTATTTTATTTAAATTTTTTCAATACACATTTTATTTCACACACATAATTCATATTCAAATATACATATGTAAGCGTCTGTGTATTTGGTTGGTGGTTATTGCTTGCCATTACAAAATTAACATTTTATTTTAACTGGGCCAATTGATCTGCTACTCCTTTGGCTACTCCGTTATAAACACACAGAAATAATTTTAACCCTTTCGACCCTAAAGTTGCCTGTGAGCAACCTTTTGTTTTTTAAGACTAACTGTCAGTGTTGTTTTTGTTCATAAAACTGTAAATGCATTAAAAGCTACACGTGTTTTCTTCAAGTTGAATAAAAAACAGATAATTTGGTTGCCAATTAGCAAAATTTTTTCATTAGTACGCACATGCCTCAAGAAAAAACAAGTAAGAAAAGTCTAAAGTCGGGCGTGACCGACTATATTATACCCTGCACTACTTTGTAGATCTAAATTTTCGATACCATATCACATCCGTCAAATGTGTTGGGGGCTATATAAAAAGGTTTGCCCCAAATACATACATTAAAATATCACTACAATGCTAATTCTACTCCCTGTGCAAAACTTCAATTAAATCGGAGTTAAAATTGGCCTATGTGGTCGTATGAGTGTAAATCGGGCGAAAGCTATATATGGGAGATATATCGAAATCTGAACCGATTTCAACCAAATTTGGCACGCATAGGTTAGGTTAGGTTATGTGGCAGCCCGATGTATCAGGCTCACTTAGACTATTCAGTCCATTGTGATACCACAGTGGTGAACTTCTCTCTTATCACTGAGTGCTGCCCGATTCTATGTTAAGCTCAATGACAAGGGACCTCCTTTTTATAGCCGAGTGGGAATGGCGTTCCACATTGCAGTGAAACCACTTAGAGAAGCTTTGAAACCCCCAGAAATATCACCAGCAATACTGAGGTGGGATAATCCACCGCTGAAATACTTTTTGGTGTTTGGTCGTAGCAGGAATCGAACCCACGACATTGTGTATGCAAGGCGGGCATGCTAACCATTGCACCACGGTGGCACGCATAGCTACAATGCTAATTCTACTCCCTGTGCAAAATTTCAACTAAATCGAAGCTAAAAATTGGCCTCTGTGGTCATATGAGTGTAAATCGGGCGAAAGCTATATATGGGAGCCACCGTGGTGCAATGGTTAGCATGCCCGCCTTGCATACACAAGGTCGTGGGTTCGATTCCTGCTTTGACCGAACACCAAAAACAGTTTTTCAGTGGTGGATTATCCCACCTCAGTAATGCTGGTGACATTTCTGAGTGTTTCGAAGCTTCTCTAAGTGGTTTCACTGCAATGTGGAACGCCGTTCGGACTCGGCTATAAAAAGGAGGTCTTTTGTCATTTAGCTTAACATGGAATCGGGTAGCACTCAGTGATAAGAGAGAAGTTCACCAATGTGGTATCACAATGGACTGAATAGTCTTAGTGAGCCTGATACATCAGACTGCCACCTAACCTAACCTAACCTATTCTGAGCCAAAACACATACTTGTGCCAAATTTGAAGTCGATTGGACTAAAACTGCGACCTAGACTTTGATTACAAAAATGTGTTCACGGACAGACGGACATGGCTATATCGACTCAGGAGCCCACCCTGAGCATTTTTGCCAAAGACACCATGTGTCTATCTCGTCTCCTTCTGGGCGTTGCAAACATATGCACTAACTTATAATACCCTGTGGCGCAGGGTATAAATATTTGCGAAATTGGAGAAGGGTTTATACATGTGACTTTTTTCAAAAATTACAACAAAAATTTTGAAAGTCAAATCTTAGAGTTGCAAAAAAAAACAAGAGGTGAGAAATTTTTAAAGTTGTAAAATTGCCTGTGGGTAACTTTGGGCAATTATGGTAGTAAATTTTCATACTTTTAGACATGATAATATAACATATCTAACGAAAATGGTTTGACAAAAAATGATATTGAACAAATTTTTAACTTCGATTGGGATGTCCCAGTGACGAGGAATGCGGTGATGGTGTGGAAGACATATCGGCAATGCTGGGGAGGAATTTGGAAGGAATCGGAAAAATAAGGAAGCTATAGATATCGGCCTTCTTGACAACATACTAGTGGATTAACATGAATATTGAAGCTTTATTATACTTTGGTTTTTTTACCGTCAGTTAAAACGGCATGGCGTGCGAGAGAGTGAGTCAAAATCAAATTATGTTCGTGATTGTGAGTGAGTAAAATTTCTCCGAAATCCCGCTCACGATAAAATTCCTTTGAAATGAGTCCAAGCCGTGTCCTGCAGTGTAAATTTACCTCATCAAGGACAACCCGTTTTAAAGTGGTCGGTCCCTTCCATTCTTTTCGACCAGGACTGGGACTGGTCCATTGACACCAGAGAGTAGTCCTGTACCGATTCTGGGGAGATCCATTTCCCGCAGCGGAACTGCTACTCTATCTAACCTAACTTTACCTAGGTACCTGGCCATTGAATATGTGTTTTCAAACATTTGATGGGATCTAAATATCTTGTGAATGCCGTACTTTTTGAACATTTCCGAAAGACTTAAAGCATTCTCCCAACCGTCAAATATTGCTGTTTTTTTTTTGTTAATTATCTTAAGATTAAAATCGTTTTCGCAAAAACGAACGTAAATTTTGCTCAACCGTTCGTTATTTAGAATACTCAATGCTAGGAATTTGGACGTTCGTTAAATTGGATTTTCGCTAAATGGGATATTCGTTAAACAGAGCTTCGACTGCAAAAACCTTATTGAAAAACCTTTAATCAGACAATTCCAAGTTTGATAAAACTATATTTATACACTGAAAAAAATATTGTCGTGAGGTCAAAGATTTCATGTCTTTAAAATACGAATACAAATTTTGCTTAGCATAGAAGACGCATTCCTCTAAAATAAAGTTATTTTCCTTGTCCAAAAGTCGATAAACTTTTCAATGAAGTCGTATTGTCCTTATAATTAAGTTATTTGACTTAAAAATGGGTATCTTAACATGAAAGAAACAATTTATAGGCTAAGGTCAACTTGACTTTAATAATTCAGAAAAATTCTTTAAATTTAATGAAATTGTCTTTAAATTTGTTGTCTTTTTGCATTTTGACTACAAAGCAAAAAATCGTTCAAATATAAGACATGTTTTTCAAAACTTTATTTTAAAGAATTTTTTTACTTCAAACATAGCATAATTTCTACTGGAAGTCGTGTCTTAATTTGGAAAATAAAGTTGCCGTTAACTATTTTTTAAAGGACTTTGATAGCATATGAAGAAAAAAAGCTGAGAAAGCGAAAAATTTAAATTTGCTTCCTAGAAGCAAGTACACAAAACCTAAATTTAAAAGAGAATTGTGTCTTAAAAGCATCCTTACATGTATTCTCCGCTTCTTTGGCTCAGAATCAATACCAAATTTTTTAAAGTAAAGACAAAATCTTTGGAACCGAGTATGCTTTTTTTTCAGTGTAAAATCCGAACTATGCTTACTTGTTCATTTTTCGTTGTATGCTCCGGATAACTTCATAAACGGCTGAACCTATTTAAACGTAGAATGTGATCTACATGATCAAAATTGTGTACCTAATTTTTTGATATGTGGTCTGGGAGCGGGACCTCTCGCATCTGATGAAATCAACTTCCGAACGAGATAAACTATCGACTTAAAACTTGGCACAAGGATTTGTTTTCGCCCCCATATAAACGGATCCCAAAATTTGGCTTGCCTCTTAGAGAAACAAAATTGTATCTGATCGGTTGAAATTTGGTACGTGGTTTTAGTATTTGTCCATATCTATCCATAATTGTATATAGCCTCTATATGAAGCGATCCTCCGCTGCCTCTTGGAGGGGAAAATTTCATTCGAGTTGATTGAAATTTGGTACGTAGTGTTAGTATATGGTCCCTAACATTCATGCAAACATTGGTTAATATCGGTCCATAATTATATATAGCCTTCATATAAACCGATCCCCAGATTTGAACTCCGGAGTCTCTTGCAAGAGCAAGTATCATCCAATTCGATTGAAATTTGGTATGTGGTGTTAGTATATGGCCCCTAACATTCATACAAAAATTTGTCCACATCTATCCATAATTATATATAGCCTCCATATAAACCGATCACCAGATGTGACCTCCGGAGCCTCTTAGAGGAGCAGATATCATCCGATTCGATTAAAATTTTGTGCGTGAAAGGAGTATATGGCCTCTAACAACCATGCGTAAAATGGTCCATATCGGTCCATAAGTATATATAGCACTCATATAAACCGATCCCAAGATTTGACTTTCGGAGCCTCTTGGAGGAGCAAATTTCTTCCGATTCGATTACAATTTTATACGTTGAGTTAGTATATGGCCCCTAACAATAATGCAAAGATTGGTTAATATCAGTCCATAATTATATATAGCCTTCATATAAACTGCAAAAAAAAATTGGTTCATATCGGTTCGTAATTATTTATAGACTCCCTTATATATACCGGTCAAGAACTGACTTATATATTACTCACGAAAATTTTCGTGACTCACGCCTCTAGTGGAGAGTACATACAATTCGGAGAAGGGGTCGTTCCTTTTTTAAAACAACAGAGGGAAATCTAAACTTCTCCTATTGATTGTATAGGAAACGTGCTGGAAAGTGATGAAATAAATTAAGTGTACATGATATTTCTTTATCTAGAATAGTGAAAAATTTAAACCGTGTTTGTAGAGAACGCGGGGGCGTTGTTTAACTAACAAATTGTCTTGACAAAAATATTGTCGTGAGGTTATGAAGTGAATATTGGGTATGTGATTTTTCGGTCGGGAAGGAGTGTCCTTGGCTTGTTCGCTTCTTTTAAAATTGAAAGTTTTCCAATTTCCTTGAAATTTGCAGGAAAAATGGAGGGTGGTCCCTATATGTGAACTACACTGAAAAAAATATTGTCGTGAGGCCAAAGATTTCATATCCTTAAAATACGAATGCAATTTTGCTTAGCATAGAAGACACATTTCTCTAATATAAAGTTTTTTTATACCCTCCACCATGGGAGGGGGTATATAAACTTTGTCATTCCGTTTGTAACACATCGAAATATTGCTCTTAGACTCCATAAAGTATATATATTCTGGGTCGTGTTGAAATTCTGAGTCGATCTGAGCATGTCCGTCCGTCCGTCCGTCTGTTGAAATCACGCTAACTTCCGAACGAAACAAGCTATCGACTTGAAACTTGGCACAAGTAGTTGTTATTGATGTAGGTCGGATGGTATTGCAAATGGACCATATAGGTCCACTTTTACGTATAGCCCCTATATAAGCGGACCCCCGATCCTCTAAGAGAAGCAAATTTCATCCCATCCGGCTGTAATTTGGTACATGGTGTTGGTATATGGTCTCTAACAACCATGCAAAAATTGGTCCACATCGGTCAATAATTATATATAGCCCCCATATAAACCGATCCCGAAATTTGGCTTGCGGAGCCTCTAAGAGAAGGAAATTTCATCCGATCCGGTTGAAATTTGGAACATGGTTTCAGCTTATATATACATAAATATATACATCCCCCATCTAAACCGATCACCAGATTTGACTTCCGGAGCCTCTTGGAAGACCAAAATTCATCTGATTCTGTTGAAATTTGGTACGTGGTGTTAATATGTGGCCTCAAACATCAAAGCAAAAAGTGGTCGAATTCGATTCATAATTATATATAGTCCCCATATAAACTGATCTCTAGATTTGACCTCCGGTGCCTTTTGGAGAAGCAAAATTCATCCGATCTGGTTGAAATTTGGTACGTGGTGGTAGTATATGATATTTAACAACCATGCCAAAAGTGGTCCATATCAGTCCATAATCATATATAGCCCCATATAAACTGATTCCGAGATTTAGATTTGGAGCCACTTGTAGGAGCAAATTTCATCCGAGTCAGTTGAAATTTGGTACATTGTGCTAGTATATGGCCGTTAACAACCATGCCTAACTAGATCCATATCGGTCTATGGCTATATATAGCCCTCAGATAAATCGATCCCCAATCACACAAAAATTCTAAGTCAATTGGTCCATATCAAGTTCATAATTGTATATAGCCCAAATATAAGCGACCCCCATATTTCAATTCTCTGCGTATCGTGCAAAAGTCCATATCGATTCGTAATTATTTGTAGACTTACCTATACATACCTTTTTTGTCTAATATATACCACGTATGGACTAACTAACAATTTAGAAAACGATTTTAAGAAGTTTTAAGATACAACAACCCAATTAATTCGATTGTGGATGACCGTCTTTCGTAGAAGTTTCTACGCAATCCATGGTGGAGGGTCCATAAGATTAGGCCTGGCCGATCTTACGGCCAGTATATACGGCTTGTTTTTTCCTTGTCCAAAAGTCGATAAACTTTTGAATGAAGTCGTATTGTCCTTATAATTAAGTGATGCGAGCCACCGTGGTGCAATGGTTAGCATGCCCGCCTTGCATACACAAGATCGTGGGTTCGATTCCTGCTACGATCGAACACCAAAAAGTTTTTCAGCGGTGGATTGTGCCACCTCAGTAATGCTGGTGACATTTCTGAGGGTTTCAAAGCTTCTCTAAGTGGTTTCACTGCAATGTGGAACGCCGTTCGTACTCGGCTATAAAAAGGAGGTCCCTTATCATTGAGCTTAACATGGAATCGGGCAGCACTCAGTGATAAGAGAGAATTTCACCACTGTGGTATCACAATGGACTGAATAGTCTAAGTGAGCCTGGTACATCGGGCTGCCACATAACCTAACCTAACCTAACCTAACCTATAATTAAGTGATTTAACTTAAAACTGGATATCATAACATGAAAGAAAATCTTTTTGGGTAAGGTCAACTTGACTTTAATAATTCAGAAAAATTCTTAAAAATTGATGAAATTGTCTTTAAATTTGTAGTCTTTTTGCTTCTTGACTACAAAGCACAAAATCGTTCAAATATAGGACATGTTTTTCAACACTTTATTTTAAAGACGTTTTTTGCTTGAACCATTGCATAAATTCTACTGGAAGTCGAGTCTGAATTTGCAAAATAAAGTTGTCGTTATCTCGTTTTTAAAGGACTTTGATGGCATATGAAGAAAAAAAAGCTGAAAAACGAAAAATTGTGTATTAAACGTATCCTTACTTGTATTGTCCGCTTCGGATCCTTACTTGTGTTGTCCGCCTCGGAATCAATACCAAAATTGTTAAAGTAAAAACAAAATCTTTGGAACCGGACTTGCTTTTTTTAGTGTAGGTACTTAATTTTTTGATATTTGCATATTCACCGTATGTCCATATATACATATCCCTTAAAAACGAAAAAAATCAATGTGTCCGATTTGTTAAAACTATTAAGGGCAGATGTGGGGAAACATGGAGTGAAAAACGTGTACTTAATTTTTCATGCCAGTAAAGGGACTACTCCTAATCCTGCTCTTTAAAAGAGTTCAAATTCTTTGGATTTTGTTTTTCATAAGGCATATGTCATCATTCGAAACATTCTCTGAAAGATATGGTTAACTAAACTAACCCAAAATGTTCCTAAACATTGTTGTTCTAAGTCAATTCGATATTTTTAACGAATAGTCTCTCCGTTAAAAAAAATCAGGAAGGCGCAGCGAAGCCGGCTGGTTTAGGCTAGTATTAAAATAAAACGCTAAAATGAAATTTGCCGAATAGAACCAACTCAGTACGGTTTGCTGTAGCATATTGTAAAGCCTGATTCGTCCAACATTAGGTGTTCCTCACTTGTTTGAACGTTTTTTTTTTTAAATACTCAAGCATTCGATATCGTTTTGTTTTTTTGAGATGGGTGAATTTAATTTTTTATAGTAATTTAAATTTTCTGGCGGTACAGACAGTGTCCGCCACTATCTGCTAGCCTTAGTTGCAGTAGGTATAGACAACATTTCAATTAGCACATAAACACGTCTTAAATGAGCTGTGCGGCAGCTGTCGGTCGGTATCTTGGCTTTTGGTAGTGCGACTCGATGGTGGTCGCATTTGGTGTGTGGGTCATTGGGTTGATAGTACAAATTATTTGCATTAAATTATATTAATTTTCAAATTTGAATATTCGTTACGATTGCTGTCATTTTGTTTATTTTTCTTTGTCACTTCTATACTAGCGCGTTAACTCATACAGCACTTAAAAATGATAACAACAAGCCGGACGGCAAGTAGGTGTTGAAAATATATTACAAGTGTCCTTCATTTGTCACCCTCTTGTCCGGCCACAAAGTTTGCTAAAATGTTTCCACGAATGATGCCATACGACACAAGGGGATGGGTGGTAAGGCAAGGAAGGAGGAGATATCAATTTTACTATACAGTCGCTTTGGGTGGTTGTAGGTAGATAGACATTATTAAGGTGACTTTAAAAATGCTAGGAATTTGTTTGAGTTATCATTGTTGGTAGTAGAGATAGCCACTCGCCAACTTCGTAAAATATTTGGAAGGGCAATTCGTCGTACACTCAAAAAACAGTGAATACACCAGGAAGTAAATTTTTGGATAATTTTAGAATACTTTAACTAAACTGTATAACAAACGTCGATTACACGACAATATCCCAACAATTATTAAATAATTTTCGACAATTTCAAGAAATTTATTAATATTTTTCATTTGTTAAAGAAAATTTCGTAGTTTGAAAAAACTGGAGTTCAAAATTTTAAAAATGTCTTTAGCGCATTACGAAGTTTACAATGGGCACATTTGTGGTAAAATTTACAAAATTTAGTAAATACTTATGCTTCATTTGTATATAATTTTTATTACTATTATTTGTTAACCAACGTACGCAAAAAATTATTAAAGTAAAAAAAAACTTTCTCCAAACATAAAAAAGTCCATGAACTAAAATAGAGTTAAAATGGCTTGAGTGCCCTAGAGGATTCACTTTTTCTGAGTGTACTGAAGGTAGTGGAATGTCCAACAAGAAAGAAACTCAGAGGAAGATGAATATTTGATATCCTACAGCAAATTTGAAAAAAAGCATGCCCGTTTCCAAAGATTTTGTCTTTACCAAAAAAGCGGATAATTCAAGTAAGGATACTTTTAAGACACAAATCTCCTTTAAATTTCGGTTTTGTGTACTTGGTTCTATGAAGCAAATTTTAATTTTTCGTTTTATTAGCAGTTTTCTTCATGTGCTATCAAATTCCTTTAAAAACGTGTTAACGACAATTTTAATTTCCAAATTCAGACTCGACTTATAGTATAAATTATGCTATATTTCAAGTAAAAACGTCTTAAAATAAAGGGTTAAAATATAAGTCCTATTTTTGAACACGTTTTTTGCTTTGTAGTCAAGATTCTAAAAGACAACAAATTTATTTAATTTTAAAGAATTTTTTCTGAATTACTAAAGTCATCTTAAAACTTGTAATATTATCTTCTAAATGTTATCTTATTCCATAGGGAGTCTATGTTAGGTTGCAGCCCGATGTATCAGGCTCACTTAGACTATTCAGTCCATGGTGAACTTCTCTCTTCTAGAGAGTCTATGTTAGCTTAGGATATGTAATGCAACAAATTGAAGGGGTATATTTTTATACCCTCCACCACCATAGAATGGTGTTGGGGGTATAATAAGTTTGTCATGCTGTTTGCCATGAAATCGAATTCTGACTATATAAGTTTTATATATTTTTGATCAGGGAGAAATTCTAAAACGATATAACCATGTACGTTAAGCTTTAGTCTTCAATAATGAAGCTATCGTGCTGAAATTTTGCATAAACTCTTTTGTTTAAAGGAAGGTCAAATTTGAAGATGGGCTATATCGGTCCAGATTTTGATATAGCCTTCATAGTAATTGACCCATCGATTTGGGGTCTTGAGCATTTAGACCTAATATCTAATATGTAAAACCTAGTATTTTGGGTGCATAAATAATTTTTCCGAATATGGTGTGATTTGATCCACATTTTGATGTAGCCCAGATTTAATTTCTTAGGCTTCTGATTTAATTTCTTGGGCTCACGCATACTCACGACGGAAAAATCTTACTCGATATTGTTTGGTAGGACTCACGCTCACGAAAAGAAAATTTGAACTCACGCGCACTCACGCACGAAAATGTCGTGACTCACGAAAAATATCGTGACTCTAGAAAAAAGTCGTGACACACGAATAATTTTATGAGTAATTTAGCGACGTATCTACTCATGTTGAGCATGATTAAAATCGGTGTCACTAAAATTGTAAATGAATTCAAGTCCCCACGTGTCACTAAAATTGCAAATGAATTCACCTCGTAAGCATTTTATGTCCGAGGGCGGGATTACTTTCGTGAGCGTATTTTTCGTTACTCGCGAAGAAATTATTTTCGTGACTCACGCTCACGCACGACATATAGTTTGTTAATCACGCTCACGCACACTCACGCCGTTACCATCAACGTTAGTCACGACAATTTCGTGTCACGTGTGTCTAGTGTACATCGACCCATGGTTTGGTATATCCCCCATGTAGCCCGATCTTACGATTTGACTTCTTGGGCTCCTGGACACCGCAATTTGTATTCGAGTTGCCAGAAATTCAAAATCTTGAGGAATTTGGAGTCAACACATAAGATAGTGTATATGGTACCATGTTTTGGTATTTGCCTCATATAGACCGATCTTCTGATTTGATCTCTTCTGCGGCTAGACATCCCATTTTTATCTGATTTGTTGAAATTCAAAATCTAATGGTATTTGAGTCCACGCATAAGTAAGTCGAATATGAAGCGTATCGATCCACATATTGATATTTCCACCATATAGACCGATCTCCCGGTTTGACTTCTTGAACGTCTAGACATCCGAATTTTTATCCAATATCCCTGAAATTCAAAATCTAGAGATATTTTTGGTCCATAAATAAGTGTGCTGAATATGGTGCGTATCGGTCCACGTTTTAATATAACTCCATAAAACCTGATCTCCCGATTTGACTTCTTGAACGTCTAGATATCAGAACTTTTATCCGTTTTGCCTGAAATTTTTAAATCTAGAGGTATTTTGGGCCCATGTATAAGTGTGCCGAAGATGGTGTGTATCGGTCCATGTTTTGGTATTCCCCCCAATATAGCCCGATCTCCGAAAATCTATAGGTAATTGGGGTCCTCACGTTTCTAAGTGGAATATGGGGCATCAATCAATCCACATTTTTGGGTCCGTAAATAGGTGTAGCGAATATGGTGTGAATCGGTCCATGTTTTGGTATAGCCCCCATGTGCTAAGTCTCCCGATTTCATGTTGGTATATATGTTTGCTTGGCAATTTAACCCACCTATTGAAGGTACATGATCGTCCCAAACATGTTTCAATAGCAAAATATTTTATGGTTTTTGAAGGTATATTGGTATAGCCCCCATATAAACCGATTTGAAATCGCTATTTTAATCCGAATTCCTTAAAATGTTGCAAGTTTGGCACTACAAGACAGCGCGTCGCCGGGAATAAGCCAAAATACCTCAGCACAACTTTCGTGTAACATGTGATGAATTGAAGTAGGGCACAGTCTTTGGTCTCAGGACAATATTTTCTTTTTCAGTGCGAGGTTATGTGGATAATGCAGGCATATTTACTTCAATTTGGGCATATATAGAAACTATATCTAAATCTTAACCAATTTGAATGAAATTCGGCACACATTGGTAAAATATAAAATATTCACTGAAAAAATATTGATTAAAGATTATCCATTTTTAATTTTAGTACTCGTAATTCTCACAATGTTAAATGCAAATTTATTTAACATAAAAAAATATCCTTGCTTCAAAAATTTGCTTTTTTTTTACTGAGGACACAAATCTTTGAAATTGGTGTCTTTCAAAATTAACATAAGGCACATTTGCATAAAAAAACATTTTTGATTTAAAGTAATAGAATATAAATTAACTGAGATGAGAAATTTTCGCATTAAATAAAGGGTGATTCTTTTGAGGTTAGGATTTTCATGCATTAGTATTTGACAGATCACGTGGGATTTCAGACATGGTGTCAAAGAGAAAGATGCTCAGTATGCTTTGACATTTCATCATGAATAAACTTACTAACGAGCAACGCTTGCAAATCATTGAATTTTATTACCAAAATCAGTGGCAGAAAATCCGCCTTTTTATCGACAAATTTTGTTCAGCGATGAGGCTCATTTCTGGTTGAATGGCTACGTAAATAAGCAAAATTGCCGCATTTGGAGTGAAGAGCAACCAGAAGCCGTTCAAGAACTGCCCATGCATCCCGAAAAATGCACTGTTTGGTGTGGTTTGTACGCTGGTGGAATCATTGGACCGTATTTTTTCAAAGATGCTGTTGGACGCAACGTTACGGTGAATGGCGATCGCTATCGTTCGATGCTAACAAACTTTTTGTTGCCAAGAATGGAAGAACTGAACTTGGTTGACATGTGGTTTCAACAAGATGGCGCTACATGCCACACAGCTCGCGATTCTATGGCCATTTTGAGGGAAATCTTCGGAGAACAATTCATCTCAAGAAATGGACCGGTAAGTTGGCCACCAAGATCATGCGTTTTGACGCCTTTAGACTATTTTTTGTGGGGCTACGTCAAGTCTAAAGTCTACAGAAATAAGCCAGCAACTATTCCAGCTTTGGAAGACAACATTTCCGAAGAAATTCGGGCTATTCCGGCCGAAATGCTCGAAAAAGTTGCCCAAAATTGGACTTTCCGAATGGACCACCTAAGACGCAGCCGCGGCCAACATTTAAATGAAATTATCTTCAAAAAGTAAATGTCATGGACCAATCTAACGTTTCAAATAAAGAACCGATGAGATTTTGCAAATTTTATGCGTTTTTTTTTTTTAAAGTTATCAAGCTCTTAACAAATCACCCTTTATAAAACAACTTTTAATACAGACTAAATCTTGTTTTGCAGATTTTACAACATTGGTTAAAAGATTTTTTTTTTGTAAATCAAGAACACATTTTTTACTCTGAAAATTTTATCACAATGGACTGAATAGTCTAATTGAGCCTGAAATAATTTGGGCTGCCACTTTAACTTAACTTTTAAACTACTTTGGAATTAACTGTTATAATGTGAATTTGTCGCATAACAACAACAAAAATTCGATAAATGCACTCAAAACAAGTTACAGCAGTAAGTTCGGCTAAGGGTCGAATCTTAAATACCCACCACCATGAATCATATATAATAGTTTTCTTTGAAAAATCTTTGTCGTCGGGGGTTATTTGATAATATATAGAATTTCAGGGGGGTTTTATGACAAATATTTTCGCAAGCAGATCAGTTCAACCAGTACGCTTCCTGAAGATACATTTACAATTTCTACCTATGAAGACTAGAACAGATTTATAAGAACCATTTTTGTTGTTGTTGAGTTTTAGAGGAATCATAATCATCTCGTGTAAGTGTGCAAGATAATGATTAAATAGCGCCGCATTACTTAAATGGTTACGACAAGTAAAATCTGGAAATTTCACATTAAGTTTCAAGCAATTTTCATGATCGGTCTAGTATCTAGACCCCAAATCGGAGGGCCGGTTTATAAGGGGGCTATATCAAAACCTGTACCGATACACAATATATTCAGCACACCTATTTATAGTCCTAAAAACCCCAAGTTTTCAATTTCAGGCAAATTGGATAAAAACTACGGATTCTAGAAGCCCAAGAAGTAAAATAGGGCTATATGAAAACATTGACCGATACACGCCATTTTCGTATTTGTGGTCCTTAAATACTTCTTGATTTTCAATTTTATGCAAATTGGATAAAAACTACGGATTCTAGAAGCCCAAGAATTAAAATCGGGAGATCGGTCTATATGGCGGCTATACCAAACCATGGACCGATAATCACCATTTTCGGCACAGCCAAATCGGGAAGTCGGTTTATATGGGGACTATATCAAAACCTGGTCAAGTTCGAAAATGGGCTACATCGGTCCCATTTTCCAACTTGACCTGCCTGCAGACAAAAGACGTGTTTGTGCAAAATTTCAGACCGATAGCTTTATTATTAAAGACTGTAGCGTGATTACAACAGACAGACAGTCTTAGAATTTCTCCCTGATCAAGAATATATATATTTTATATAGTCGGAAATCGATATTTCAATGTGTTACAAACGGAATGACAAACTTATTATACCCTCATCTCCATTCTATGGAGGTGGATATAAACAAGTTTATTTGAATTCAGAGATTTTGAATTCAATGATTCTGGCATTGATTCCAAGCCATAGATGCTGTTTCCTTAAAAAAAAGATATTTTTAGGTATCTATCTATCTTTAAATCAAGGCTATATAAATTTAAAATTAGGATACAGATCTCATTATAGCATTTTCATACCCATTTTGCGATATATCAGCAAAGGTATTCATGTGCAAATAATTGTAGTTTCGACATTTATATATAAAAGCAAAGTATAAGTTCAAAACAACTTTAAACCAATCTTATGTACCCTCCACCATGGGTTGCGTACACTGAACAAAAAGCATGCCCGGTTCCAAAGATTTTGTCTTTACTTTAACAATTTTGGTATTGATTCCGAGCCAAAGAAGAGGAGAATACAAGTAAGCATACTTTTAAGACACAATTTTCTTTTAAACACGCAGAGAAGAAACATGATTGTCACAATCATATTTGAAGAGCAAAATAATATGATAGGAGCTATTTTTGCGGCGACCATGTAACATTTTCACCTGCAACCATGTTGGCTCAGTTAACATGGTTCTAAGAAAAATATAATTGTCCTCATCTAAAATGTTATTACATATATTGATAAAAAGAATTTTGTTTGAATGAAAAGACAATGGTCACGATTTAAAATTTTATGGTATTCATTCAAAATGTTTTTCTTCTAAAGGGTGATTCTTTTGAGGTTAGGATTTTCATGCATTAGTATTTGACAGATCACGTGGGATTTCAGACATGGTGTCAAAGAGAAAGATGCTCAGTATGCTTTGACATTTCATCATGAATAGACTTACTAACGAGCAACGCTTGCAAATCATTGAATTTTATTACCAAAATCAGTGGCAGAAAATCCGCTTTTTTATCGACAAATTTTGTTCAGCGATGAGGCTCATTTCTGGTTGAATGGCTACGTAAATAAGCAAAATTGCCGCATTTGGAGTGAAGAGCAACCAGAAGCCGTTCAAGAACTGCCCATGCATCCCGAAAAATGCACTGTTTGGTGTGGTTTGTACGCTGGTGGAATCATTGGACCGTATTTTTTCAAAGATGCTGTTGGACGCAACGTTACGGTGAATGGCGATCGCTATCGTTCGATGCTAACAAACTTTTTGTTGCCAAAAATGGAAGAACTGAACTTGGTTGACATGTGGTTTCAACAAGATGGCGCTACATGCCACACAGCTCGCGATTCTATGGCCATTTTGAGGGAAAACTTCGGAGAACAATTCATCTCAAGAAATGGACCGGTAAGTTGGCCACCAAGATCATGCGATTTGACGCCTTTAGACTATTTTTTGTGGGGCTACGTCAAGTCTAAAGTCTACAGAAATAAGCCAGCAACTATTCCAGCTTTGGAAGACAACATTTCCGAAGAAATTCGGGCTATTCCGGCCGAAATGCTCGAAAAAGTTGCCCAAAATTGGACTTTCCGAATGGACCACCTAAGACGCAGCCGCGGTCAACATTTAAATGAAATTATCTTCAAAAAGTAAATGTCATGGACCAATCTAACGTTTCAAATAAAGAACCGATGAGATTTTGCAAATTTTATGCGTTTTTTTTAAAAAAAAGTTATCAAGCTCTTAACAAATCACCCTTTGGTTAAAAGAACATGATCACAACTTAAAATGTCTTGATCTTTATGGAAAAAAAGGACGCCACTTGAGAAAAGAAAACAAAAAAAAATTAACTTTATTTTATTTGTTTTTATTTATTTATACACTAATTCATTGTTTATTTGTATTTATAATGCCGTTCAAGCAAACATCATATATTTTTACACACTCTATTTTATTTCAATTTCAACAATAAGTACTTATTCCATATCTACATCGTGCACATCAAATGTACAAACGCAGACATCATGTAACTGCAAATAAAAATAAATGATCCATATAGCAAAATGCAGAACAAAAACAGGTACATTTTTTCAATTACACTTTCCTTTTTTGTGTTCACATAAAAACACGTGCCACTTCTGAATAAATAAATTAACACAAAACACAGTAAATCCGTATTCTCCGACCATTCCAAGAAACAATCAACACACGACTGACGCGCAAAATGAAAATCGTGTGTACCTGCTCAATGTTTTTATAAAATTCTTTTCGCCGCAAAAAAGTTAAAAAATTAAATGGTCACGAAAAAAATGTAAATGGTCTTTATGGCCATGTCATGGCTCTAGACATATCTATACTTAACCTATAAAAATACTTTTTTCCCTGTAAAAAAGTAAAAAAATTGAATGGTCAGGTACATGATTTTCCCGACCATTTAATGGTCTCAAATTCTATCATTTAAATGATAGAATATGTTTGCGGTATTTGAGAACCATTCAAATGCTTATTGCCACCATACATTTTTCTCCGCTCGAAAACTATTTTTCTAAAGACAAAATACATGGTTTTCGCGGCAATTACATGCTCTAGATAAGCATTAAATGGATGCGGCAACCATGTCCAAACATGGGTTTTCTGTGCGTGAACTTAGGTTTTGCGAGGAAGCAAATTTTAATTTGTCGTTTTCAAATCAAAGCCCTTTAAAAACGAGGTAACGACAACGTTATTTTCCAAATTCAGACTCGACTTACAGTAGAAATTATGCTATGTTTCAAGTAAAAACGTCTTTAAAATAAAGTGTTGGAAAACATGTCCCATTTTTGAACGATTTTTTGCTTTGTAGTCAAGATGCAAAAAGACAACAAATTTAAAGACAATTTCATTAATTTTAAAGAATTTTTCTTAATTATTAAAATCAAGTTGACCTTACCCCAAAAAATTTTTCTTTCATGTTATACCCATTTTTAAGTCAAATCACTTACTTATAAGAACAATATGACTTCATTGAAAAGTTTATCGACTTTTGGACAAGGAAAAAACTTAATATTAGAGAAATGCGTCTTCTATGCTAAGCTAAATTTGAATTTGTATTTTAAAGACATGAAATCTTTGGCCTCACGACAATATTCTTTTCAGTGTAGAAACTTCTACTAAAGACGGTCATCCACAAACAAATTACTTGGGTTGCGGCCGATGGCAAGGCATCTTAAAATTTCTTAACATCATCTTCTAAATTATAAATTAGTCCATGCGGGATGTAAGTAGAACAAGTATATACGGCCGTAAGTTCGGCCAGGCCGAATCTTATGTACCCTCCACCATGGATTGCGTAGGAACTTCTACTAAAGGCTGTCATCCACAATCGAATTACTTGGGTTGCGATAACACTTGCCGATGGCAAGGTATCGTAAAACTTTTTAGCACTGTCTTCTAAATTGTAAGTTAGCCCATACGGGGTATATATTAAACAAAAAAGGCCGATTAAATACGTATATAATCTAGTTTGACAAAATTTTCTATAGAAATAAAATTTTGACAAAATTTTCTATAGAAATGAAACCTTGACAAAATTTTCTATAGAAATAAAATTTTGACAAAATTTTCTATAGAAATAAAAATTTGACAAAATTTTCTATAGAAATAAAAGCTTGACAAAATTTTCTATAGAAATAAAATGTTGACAAAATTTTCTATGGAAGTAAAATGTTGACAAAATTTTCTATAGCAATACAATTTTGACAAAAATTTCTATAGAAATAAAATGTTGATAAAATTTTGTATAGAAATGAAATTTTGACAAAATTTTGTATAGAAATAAAATGTTGACAAAATTTTCTACAGAAATAAATTTTTTACAAAATTTTCTATAGAAATAAAATTTTGACAAACATTTCTATAGAAATAAACTTTTGACAAAACTTTCTATGGAAATGAAATTTTAACAAAACTTTCTATAGTAATAAAATTTGACAAAATTTTCTATGGAAATAAAGTTTTGGTAGATTACAAAATTTTCTATAGAAATAAAATTTTGACAAAATTTTCTATGGCAATAAAATTTTGACAAACATTTGTATAGAAATAAACTTTTGACAAAACTTTCTATAGAAATGAAATTTTGACAAAACTTTCTATAGTAATAAAATTTGACAAAATTTTCTATGGAAATAAAGTTTTGGTAGATTATTTTTGGCGATATGGACCAATTTTTGTGTAATAAGTCATCGGCTATATATAACTAAAGACCGATATGGACCAATTTTTACATGGCTGTTAGAGGCCATATATTGACAAAATGTACCAAATTTCAACCGTATCGGATGACTTTTGCTCCTCCAAGAGGTTCCGGACGTCAAATCTGGGGACGGTTTATATGGGAACTATATATAATTATGGACCGATATGGACCAATTTTTGCATGGTTGTTAGAGACCACATACTAACACCATGTACCAAATTTCAACTGGATCGGATGAATTTTGCTCTTCCAAGAGGCTCCGGAGGTCAAATCTGGGGATCGGTTTATATGGGGGCTATATATAATTATGGACCGATATGGACCAATTTTTGCATGGTTATTAGAGGCCGTAAACTAAATCAGGTACCAAATTTCAACCGGATCGGATGAATTTTGCCCCTCCAAGAGGCTCCGGAGGTCAAATCTGGGGATCGGTTTATATGGGGGCTATATATAATTATGGACCGATATGGACCAATTTTTGCATGGTTGTTAAAAACCGTATACTAAGACCACGTACTAAATTTCAACCGGATCGGATAAATTTTGCTCCTCCAAGAGGCTCCGGTGGTCAAATCTGGGGATCGGTTTATATGGGAGCTATATATAATTATGGACCGATATGGACCAATTTTTGCATGGTTGTTAGAGGCCGTATACTAACATCAGGTACCAAATTTCAACCGGATCGGATGAATTTTGCCCCTCCAAAAGTCTCCGGAGGTCAAATCTGGGGATCGGTTTATATGGGGGCTATATAGAATTATGGACCGATATGGACCAATTTTTGCATGGTTGTTAGAGACCGTATACTAAGACTACGTACCAAATTTCAACCGGATCGGATGAATTTTGCTGCTCCGGGAGGCTCCCCAATCCAAATTTGGGGATCGGTTTATATGGGGGCTATACGTAAACGTGGTCCGATATGGCCCATTTTCAATACCATCCGACCTACATCAATAACAACTACTTGTGCCAAGTTTCAAGTCGATAGCTTGTTTCGTTCGGAAGTTAGCGTGATTTCCACAGACGGACGGACAGCCGGACAGACGGACGGACGGACAGACGGACAGACGGACGGACATGCTTAGATCGATTCAGAATTTCACCACGACCCAGAATATATATACTTTATGGGGTCTTAGAGCAATATTTCGATGTGTTACAAACGGAATGACAAAGTTAATATACCCCCATCCTATGGTGGAGGGTATAAAAACGAAAGGTCGATTAAATACGTATATATTCAGTTCTTGACCGGTATATATAGGGTAGAAATAATTACGAACCGATAAGAACTGGTATGCGGTAATTATAGAGCCAGAATTGAAATATGGGGGTCGCTTTACATGGGGGCTATATACAATTATGAACACGAGTCTACCAAAAATGGCAGATTTTTTACTGTTTGGTAGGTAGATTGGTAGAATTCTTGATGTTTTGAAAGATTTTGCAAAATATTCCTCTCCAACTATGAAATGCTTCATAAATTTTCTATAGAAATAACATTTTAACAATATTTTTTTATAGAAATTATATTTTGACAGAATTTTCTATAGAAATATTTTTTTCGTTTTGTTTTTTATTGTTGGTTTGTACTTCAATCATATTACTCTTGTAGTTTAGTCAACGCAACGGTTTTTAAGCTGAGATCAATATGGGAAATAAATTTTTGACAAAATTTTGTATAGAAATTATATTTTGATAAAATTTCCTAAAGACATAAAATGTTGATAAGATTTTCTATGGAAATATACAATTTTGACAAAATTTTCTATGGCAATAAAATTTTGGTAGATTATTTTTGGCTCTTAAAGGCTCCGCAAGCCAAATCTGGGGATCGGTTTATATGAGGGCTATATATAATTATGAATCGATGTGGACCAATTTTTGCATGTTTGTTAGAGACTATATACCAACACCATGTACCAAATTTCAGCCGAATCGGATGAAATTTGTTTCTCTTTGAGGCTCCGCAAGCCAAATCTGGGGATCGGTTTATATGGTGGCTATATATAATTATGGACCGATGTGGACCAATGTGGATGTGGACCAATGGTTGTTAGAGACAATCTACCAAACATTATGTACAAAATTTCAGCCGGATCGGATGAAAGATGCTTCTCTTAGAGGCTCCGCAAACCAAATCTGGGGGTCCGTTTATATGGAGGCTATACGTAAAAGTGAACCGATAAGGCCCATTTGCAATACCATTCGACCTACATCAATAACAACTACTTGTGCCAAGTTTCAAGTCGATAGCTTGTTTCGTTCGGAAGTTTGCGTGATTTCAACAGACGGACGGACGGACATGACCATTTGCTACATCAATAACAACTACTTGTGCCAAGATTCAAGTCGATAGCTTGTTTCGTTCGGAAGTTAGCGTGATTTCAACAGACGGACGGACGGACGGACATGCTTAGATCGACTCAGAATTTCACCACGGCCCAGAATATATATACTTTACGGGGTCTGAGAGCAATATTTCGATGTGTTACAAACGGAATGACACAGTTAACCCTCTAGCCCCATTTTTTTCTGCCAGCTGAAAAAGTCAAAGTTTTCGGCACAAAAGCAAGAGAACGAAACAAGCAAAATCAATACGATAAAATGCAGTATATGCTGCAAGGTCTCTAGTAGAGTCTTAACTAGTTTTGTTTTTATTTTACCATTTGAGTTGTCTTTAGGTATGATTTAGTAAAAGCTTCCCGTTGTAATGATGACCGCCTAAAGGCGGTTTGGGCATTAGAGGGTTAATATACCACCATCCTATGGTGGAGGGTATAAAAAATTCATAAAGCACAGATTATGAACATTCATTTAATTAAAGTTCCTTTATTTTGAAGAAATTTGTTCCTAATATTGTGTAAATAGGGCATTCTAAAATTTAGATAGCATAATCTCTTATATTAGGGTAATATTTTTTCGGTAGATTTAAGACGAGGTATATTTAAAACTAGATAGATACCACAATCCTTAAGGTAAAGTCAAAATCTTTGAATTCATGTAAACCTTGTTTTAAGTTAATTTGATCTTAGTGTCTTGCATCAGGAGGTAAATATGTAGGACCGCATTCATTTGTGTAATGTTCTATGCCAATAAATTAACTTTTTTCCGTGAGTTACAAAAGCATCGCCAATGTCAGTTCCCCATTTTTTATACCCACCACCATAGGATGGGGGGTATATTATTATACCCACCACCATAGGATGGGGGGTATATTAACTTTGTCATTCTGTTTGTAACACATCGAAATATTGCTCTAAGACCCCATAAAGTATATATATTCTGGGTCGTGGTGAAATTCTGAGTCGATCTGAGCATGTCCGTCCGTCCGTCCGTCCGTCTGTTGAAATCACGCTAACTTCCGAACGAAACAAGCTATCGACTTGAAACTTGGCACAAGTAGTTTTTATTTATGTAGGTCGGATGGTATTGCAAATGGGCCATATCGGTCCACTTTTACGTATAGCCCCCATATAAACGGACCCCCAAATTTGGCTTGCGATTGCTCTAAGAGAAGCAAGTTTCATCCGATTCGGCTGAAATTTGGTACATGGTGTTAGTATATGGTCTCTAATAACCATGCAAAAATTGGCCCACATCGGTCCATAATTAAATATAGCCCCCATATAAACCGATCCCCCGATTTGGCTTGCGGAGCCTCTAAGAGAAGCAAATTTCATCCTATCCGGTTGAAATTTGGTACATGGTGTTAGTATATGGTCTCTAATGACCATGCAAACATTGATCCACATCGGTTCATAATTATATATAGCCCCCATATAAACCGATCACCATATTTGACCTCCGGAACCTCTTGGAAGACCAAAATTCATCTGATTCAGTTGAAATTTGGTACGTGGTGTTAATATATGGCCTCAAACTCCCATGCAAAAATTGGTCGATATCGGTGCATAATTATATATCGGCCCCATATAAACCGATCCCCAGATTTGACCTCCAGAGCCCCTTGGAAGAGCAAAATTCTTCCCATTCGGTTGGAATTTGGTACGTGATGTCAGTATATGGTATCCAACAATCATGCAGGAATTGGTTCCTATCAGTCCATAATTATATATAGCTCCCATATAAACCGATCCCCAGATTTGACATCCGGTGCCTTTTGGAGAAGCAAAATTCATCCGATCTGCTTGAAATTTGGTACGTGGTGGTAGTATATGATATTTACCAACCATGCCAAAAG
This sequence comes from Haematobia irritans, assembly GCF_050003625.1. Classification (NCBI taxonomy): domain Eukaryota; kingdom Metazoa; phylum Arthropoda; class Insecta; order Diptera; family Muscidae; genus Haematobia; species Haematobia irritans. Next base: position 97,142,916 of record NC_134400.1, on the reverse strand, counting down.
TGGTCCATATCAGTCCACAATCGTACATAGCCCCATATAAACCGATCCCGAGATTTGGTTTTGGAACCTCTTGGAGGAGCAAATTTCATCCGAGTGAGTTGAAATTTGGTACATTGTGCTAGTATATGGTCGTTAACCATGCCTAACTAGGTCCATATCGGTCTATAGTTATATATGGCCCTCAGATAAATCGATCCCCAACCACACAAAAATTGGTCCATATCATGTTCATAATTGTATATAGCCCCCATATAAGCGACCCCCATATTTCAATTCTGGCTCTCTACGTACAAAAAGTCAATATCGATTCGTAATTAACTATACATAACTTTTTTGTCTAATATATACCATGTATGGACTAAATCACAATTTAGAAAACGATGTTAAGAAGTTTTAAGATACCACAACCCAAGTAATTCGATTGTGGATGACAGTCTTTCGTAGAAGTTTCTACGCAATCTATGGTGGTGGGTACATAAGATTCGGCCTGGCCGAACTTGCGGCCGTATATAATTGTTTTTTCTTAATTTTCGGCATTTGAATATGAGTGATTATCCGTATTTCGATAACCCAGATATGTATGCAATTTTTGGACTAAAACACATCCCAAAATCACTGACAAAATATTCTGATCACAATTGTGTATTCATAAAACGTGATTTATGCGTTTTATCGTCAAATACGCGAGAGTCTATTACAGTCAACACTCAAAGACTTATCACGTATTTGATTTGTCTCTGGCTTGGAGGAAGCATTAAACAGGGCGCATTGATGGCGCTATATGTCAAGGTCCACAATTTAATGTGACCTAAATGTAAACAATAATAGATTCCCGAATTTCCGATCGTTGATTATCGAAGCACCAAAAATCCATAGTGACTAACACTTAGCTGAAGGAAGTAAATTTGGCATAGACTAAAGTAATTTTAATTGAATTGCGATCACAAACCATAAACTACGTAACCGCAACATTAGGCAACGTTTATTGCTCTTTGTTGGCCAAAACTACAAAAAAGTTTGTTGACATCTTTGCTTATTTAGTCGGGCCAATTGTTGGCTTAGCATAGCTATACTCGCTTTGGCTTTCTTTAATGACGTTCGGTTAATACCGCAAAATGACCAAAATACGTGCCAACTATGGATCCCACTACGCGCATGCGTACCTTTTCAATTGAACGCATGCCCAATTAATTATGCTGGCCACATAATCGATCCATTGGTTTATATCACTTTCGTTGTAATTTCAATTTCGTTGCAATGCACATATTTTACTCACTTTGCTAGAATGGTGGTGGGGGTGGAATGGTTAGATTTGAATTGGTTTTATATCGCTTCAAGAAAAAAATACAGCCAATCAGCTGTTCTGCCCTAGAAATTGGCCAATGTAATTAAAAAAAAAAAAAACAAAAACGATGAATATTTTTGCAGTATAAATGCGAAGGTGTTTCGCTTTTAACCTCAGTTCAGTACTCAGCGTCAAACCAACAAAGAGTTCGTTCAAAGTTTTTTTGTGACTTTTTTGTAAATTGGGATTAAAAACCTTAAGTGTGAAATCGTAATAATGAAGGTACGAAAGAATCCAAATGAAAATAAAATGCCTAAATTACTTCATTTACACAGTGTACAGCGCAAAAATATCAATATGTAAAATAAAGATTTTATCTACTTTATAATTTAAAAAAAATAAAAAATGTGCTATTACAAACAAAAAAGAATGAGATGATGTAACTCTATGACAGTTACATCCGAAATTTATTTCGTATGGCAGATACTTGCCGAATATTTTTATACCCTCCACCATAGGATGGGGGTATATTAACTTTGTCATTCCGTTTGTAACACATCGAAATATTGCTCAAAGGTGAAATTCTGAGTCGATCTAAGCATGTCCGTCCGTCTGTTGAAATCACGCTAACTTCCGAACGAAACAATCTATCGACTTGAAACTTGGCACAAGTAGTTGGCATTGATGTAGGTCGGATGGTATTGTAAATGGACCATATCGGTTCACTTTTACGTATAGCCCCCATGTAAACCGATCTCCAAATTTGGCTTGCGGAGTCTCTAAGAGAAGCAAATTTCATCCGATCCGGTTGAAATTTGATACGTGGTGTTAGTATATGGTCTATAAAAACCATGGCAGAATTGGTCCATAATTATATATAGCCCTTATATAAACCGATCCCCAGATTTGACCTCCGCAGCCTCTTGGAGGAGCAAAATTGATCCGATATGGTTGAAACTTAGTACGTGGTGTTAGTATATGGTCTCTTACAACCATGCAAAAATTGGTCTACATCGGTTCATAATTATATATAGCACCCATATAAACCGAGGGAGCCACCGTGGTGCAATGGTTAGCATGCCCGCCTTGCATACACAAGGTCGTGGGTTCGATTCCTGCTTCGACCGAACACCAAAAAGTTTTTCAGCGGTGGATTATCCCACCTCAGTAATGCTGGTGACATTTCTGAGGGTTTCAAAGCTTCTCTAAGTGGTTTCACTGCAATGTGGAACGCCGTTCGGACTCGGCTATAAAAAGGAGGTCCCTTATCATTGAGCTTAACATGGAATCGGGTAGCACTCAGTGATAAGAGAGAAGTTCACCAATGTGGTATCACAATGGACTGAATAGTCTAAGTGAGCCTGATACATCGGGCTGCCACCTAACCTAACCTTACCGATCCGGAGCCTCTTGAAGGAGCAAAATTCATCCGATCCGGTTGAAATTTGGTACGTTTCGCTAGTGTATGGCCGATAACAACCATGCCAAAATTGGTCCGTATCGATCTAACTATATTATATATAGCCCCCATATAAACCGATCCTCAATCACAGAAAAATCACGATTGCCACTTGAGCCAAAAATAATCTACCAAAATTTTATTGCCATTGACAATTTTATATTTCTATAGAAATTTTTGTCAAAAGCATTTCATAGTTGGAGAGGTATATTTTGCAAAATCTTCCAAAACATCAAGAATTCTACCAATATACCAAACAGTAAAAAATCTGCCATTTTTTGTAGACTCGTGTTCATAATTGTATATAGCGCCCATATTTCAATTCTGGCTCTATAATTACAGCACATAAGTTCATATCGGTTCGTAATTATTTCTTCCCTATATATACTGGTCATGAACTGAGTATATACGTAGTTAATCGACCTTTCGTTTGTCTACTATATATCCCGCATGGACTAATTTACAATTTAGAAGATGATGCACTGAAAAAAAAGCATGCCCGGTTCCAAAGATTTTGACTTTACTTTAAAAATTTTGGTATTGATTCCGAGCCAAAGAAGCAGAGAATACAAGTTAGGATACTTTTAAGACGCAATTCTCTTTTAAATTTAGGTTTTGTGTACTTGCCTCTAGGAAGCAAATTTTAAGTTTTCGCTTTTTCAGCTTTTTTTCTTCATATGCTATCAAAGTCCTTTAAAAACGAAATAACGACAACTTTATTTTTCAAATTAAGACTCGACTTCCAGTAGAAATTATGCTGTGTTTCAAGTAAAAAACGTCTTTAAAATAAAGTGTTGAAAAACATGTCTTATATTTGAACGATTTTTTGCTTTGTAGTCAAGAAGCAAAAAGACAACAAATTTAAAGACAATTTAATTAAATTTAAAGAATTTTTCTGAATTATTAAAGTCAAGTTGACCTTAGCCCAAACATTTTTTCTTTCATATTATGATACCCATTTTAAAGTGAAATCACTTAATTATAAGGACAATACGACTTCATTGAAAAGTTTATCGACTTTTGGACAAGGAAAAAAACTTTATATTAGAGAAATGCGTGTTCTATACTAAGCAAAATTTGCATTCGTATTTTAAAGACATGAAATCTTTGACCTCACGACAATATTTTTTTCAGTGTGTTAAGAAGTTTTAAGATGCCTTGCCATCGGCCGCAGCCCAAGTAATTTAATTGTGGCTGACCGTCTTTAGTAGAAGTTTCTACGCTATCCACACGCAGAGAAGGAATATGATCACCACAAACATGTTTCAAGAGCAAAATGTTATTTTTGTATGGTGACCATGTAACATGTTTGTCACTACAATGTTATTTTCTCGTCAAATATAACCTGCTTACCGAAATCAGATACACGATTTCCGAGAAAATAACACGGTTGCGAAAACCATGTTACATGGTCACCACCCAAAAATAACATTTTGCATTTTAAAACATGTTTGAGGTGATCATATTCCTTCTCTGGGTGCATGGTGGAGGGTACATAAGATTCGACCTTGCCGAACTTACGGCCCTATATACTTGTTTTAAGTATGTCTCAAACACTTTATGAGCTAAACATGGGTATAAAGTTCAATGGCCGTACACATAAGTTCAGTATAAATTAAATTAGAAGAAATTTTTCGTGCGATACCCAAAAATAGTACAAATGACCTGTGTGGTAAAAGTGGTATTGACTTGGGCCAATGAACTCTTGCTTTAATTTTGTTTAATTGTAAAGGTTCCAAACAAGGATGTTGCTTTTTTAAATGAAGACCTTATTTAAAGGACTATCTAGTTTTAAATCTAGGCGATATATATTAATAATTGGGATGCATATCTTATTCGTTCTCTCTTTGCGATATTCATGTATGAATAATTCAAAGACATATAACTTTAACGAAGGGACGAAAATTTCAAAGTTTCTTGTCCTAAATAAAAAAAAAAACAATTCCTAAAGCAAAGATCACAAACTTACTTTTAATTAAAATGTCCAAAAATTAAAAGTGGAGTTTTCTTAATTTTACATATTAGGTCAATATTCGTATTTGTTTGGTGTAGAGAAGCCTTTAAATGCTCAGAAATGTTCTCAGCATTGCTGGGAGGAAATAATTCGCTGAAAAGCGTTTAATATTCGGTCTGAACCGCGATTGAACCCATGACCCCTTGTATGCAAGGTGGGCATGGTTACTATTGCATCATAACCGCCTTCTTAGTTGATCTAGATCTGGCAGTCTGTCCTTGTTCGCCAATTTGTTGTACCCATAGCAGAGATGCCAGCACATAACAAAAAAACACTGTAATAAGACTTTTCGTTTCTGAGGAATGGAATTTTAGTCAAATGAAGTTTCCTTTTGATGCTAAAAACATGTTTAAGGCAAATAAAATAGACTATATACTTATTCTCTTAAAGAAAATATTTTATTACAAAGAAAATTTTCGTTTGTCTAAAATTTCGATGTTAGTGAATTCAGTAGGAAATTCTTTAACTTTTTCGATAGTAATTCAAATCTTTTGAAAAAAATATCCCAAGAATTTGTAGCTCTTTTGAAAATTTAAATTAATTCTTGGGAGGGAGTGATAACGACCATAACTTTGAAGCCGAATTTTTATAATCCTTTGATGTTCTATCGACTAATCAATTTTAACGAAAAAGTCGATATTGTATTAAATGGGGAATATAATGCAAATATTTTTATGGTTACTCTGAGAGTACCTATATCATTTATTTTAAAAATTATTTAAAAAAGGATATAGGTGCAGACATGGTAATTATGAATGTGCAAAATTATCCGGGCCAACAGCAACCTAATATTTTTAAAAAGTAAAAAAAAACGTTAAACATTTTGAATAACTTAAAAAATTGACTCTTTGAAATTTTAAATGAAATCGATTCCCGTATTTTTCTTGGATGGAGTGGACATAAAAAAAAATTGCCAACCATATTCTAGTCCACATAAAAATCAAGTTCCTACTTTCAATTATAGGGATACAAAAAAGGAAAATTAACTTTTTTTAAAAAATCGAAGTCGAAAATATTAAAATTTAACTAATCAGATTATGATATTTTTGAAAAACGACTAACATAATTTTGATGTTGGCCAAAACTTATCAAACTATTGTCGTTCAAGATAATGTCAAAAAATCGATATTGATCGAAGAGTAAATTTTTCCAAATTTTGAAAAAAATCAAAAACTCAAAAAACCGACTTTTTTAAAGTTTTGGAAAGTCGAAAAGCCGACATTTTGATTTTGATAACTTTCTCTGCTTTTACTGAAAATTTGTATGCAATCGGTTTCAGATTTTTTCATTCTTGTAGACGCATAAAAATAAAGAATAATACACTGAAAAGAATATTAATGTGATATTAAAGATTTCGCAACCTAAATTTTAGGATGCGAAATTTACAAAATATTAAGGGCAAATTTCTTTAAAATAATGGAATTTTACTTAAAATAAAGTTTATAATCTTTGCTTTAATTTTTTTTTCATTAAATTTAGGGCACAAATTTTGTAAATTTGCGCCACTCCGTTAAAGTCGCATGTCTTTGAAATTGTCCTTAAATTAACTGAAATATTGAAACTTTAGATTTAAGATAAAAATGCTTCAAATATAGGCTAAGATTTATTTTGATGATTTAGCGTCTTTGTTTTAAAGTTTTTTTTGGAATTAAGAAAACGTTTTTTCTTTGAAGTATCCGTTATAATTTTGCTTTTTAAACTGACATTTGTTTGTACGTGAGTACCTTGATTTCTAAACCGCGAAAAGAGAATGAAAATTTGATAAATGAGCTCTGTATCCTAATTTTAATTTTATTCGTCCTAGATTCAAAGCCAGATAGGTCGCTAAAAAATGTCTTTATTTTAAAGAAGCCGCATCTTTGGCTCTGAATCAATACCAAAATCCTTACAGGAAGGTCAAAATCTTTGGATTCAAGTAAACTTTTTTTTTTTGGTGTACGGAGTGGCCTTATTCTTGCCCAAATAAAATCGAAGTCTTTTTGTTTATGATCCTAAAATTCAACTATCGGCTCATAATAATTTTAAAAATCGACCAATGTACTTTTGATGGCGCCCAAAATCGACTAATATATTTTAACGAACAGAACGAAAAGTATATATTTTATTAAAAAGAAAATATGATACAAGCTTAGTTGTAGCCACTGTGGTGCAATGGTTAGCATGCCCGCTTTGCATACACAAAATCGTGGGTTCGATTCCTGCTTCGACCGAACACCAAAAAGTTTTTCAGCGGTGGATTATCCCACCTCAGTAATGCTGGTGACATTTCTGAGGATTTCAAAGCTTCTCTAAGAGGTTTCACTTCAATGTGGAATGCCGTTCCCACTCGGCTATAAAAAGGAGGCCCCAAAAAGTTTTTCAGCGGTGGATTATCCCACCTCAGTAATGCTGGTGACATTTCTGAGTATTTCAAAGCTTCTCTAAGAGGTTTCACTTCAATGTGGAATGCCGTTCCCACTCGGCTATAAAAAGGAGGCCCCAAAAAGTTTTTCAGCGGTGGATTATCCCACCTCAGTAATGCTGGTGACATTTCTGAGGATTTCAAAGCTTCTCTAAGAGGTTTCACTTCAATGTGGAATGCCGTTCCCACTCGGCTATAAAAAGGAGGCCCTGTCATTGAACTTAACATGGAATCGGGCAGCACTCAGTGATAAGAGAGAAGTTCACCAATGTGGTATCGCAATGGACTGAATAGTCTGAGTGAGCCTGATACATCGGGCTGCCACCTAACTTAACCTAACCTATAGTTGTACCAACTCTGAGAGTATCAACACAATTTATTTAAAAAATTATTTTACAATGGATATATATGTACAGACATACGGTGAATGTGGATGCTTAAAATTATCGGGTTTAACTGCAGCACACAAAGTTTCAAAATTTGGAAAACCGATGTGTATTCCTTTCGAAAAAAAAAATCGAAAACTCGAAGAGACAACATTCTCTAATTTTGAAAAAAGCCTACTTTTTGCTTAGTTTGCTACCATTACTGAAAATTTGATTGTAATCAAATCCAATTTGGTGACTATTCGAAACAGACATATCGGTCCATTGGCAACCATGGGGACGAGGGTTGCCAATGGACCGATATGGACCCTTTTAAAGAAACTTCTGTAATGGCATGAGGGAATATCGTTTCTCCAACAGGAAACTTGCTAAATCTATTAAGGAATTAGCTAGCTTCGTCCGATTTCAGCGCTTTCTCACTTGTATCTACATAATATAATGATTTTTATTTTGTCCTCTTTCCCTATTTTTTCAGGTATTCTTTTGCGTTTTGGCCCTGGCAATGGCTTCTGCCCAAGCTGGTCTCTTACCACATCATGGTGATGGTCATGTCATTGATCATGGTGTAGTACATCATGGAGATGATCTACATCATGGAGATATACATCACAGTAATGGTATTCACATTGGTCATTCTGCCCATGTTTTGGTTGATGGTCATCATGGCGTTGATCATCATCCCGTCTTTCATCACACAGAACATCATGCTGCGGTTGATGTGATACATCATGACGATGGCCATCATGATGGAATCCATCACGATGGTATTCATCATGATGGTGTTCACCATGGTGTCCATGCTGGCGATGTCCATAATGCTCCTGCAGCTCAGATTATCCACCATGAACCCATTCATCAAGTGGAACCTGTTCACCATGTGACCAAAGTTGTCCATCATGAACCTCATCATTTCTTGCATTACACTCAGCCCTCTGTTGATCACCATGTCGTCCATAACAATCATCATATCGATGAACATCACCATGCTTCAGATTTACATCACAGCGAATTGCATCATGGTGATGCCCATCATCATGGCGATGTTCATCATGGTGACGTTCATCACGGTGATGTTCATCATGCTGGTGTTCTTCACCACACTGGCTTGGTTCATCATGCAGATGCCCATCATCATGGTTCTATTTTACATCATGGTGATGTTCACCATCACGGTTTGGTTCATCATGGCGCTGTTCATCATCATGCCGCTGTGGTCCATCATGCCCCACTCGTTCATCATCACCATCATCATAAGGCCGCCATTGTTCACAAAGTGATTCCAGCCCATCATCACCACCATCATGCCCATGCTGATATCTTGGCTGTTGCCAAGCATCATTTGCATGGTAAATTCGGCAAAGTAAAGATTACCGAGAAACATTATTAGACGATTTTAATTCCCTCCAATGATGCCATTTCCCTACCCCAAAAAATGCCATTGTTCGCTTTTCATAGCCATAATTTATTATACGAACGAACTCTCATCTCTCTGAGTATTGGATCATCCCATTTAGAAAAAAAATGTAAAACTATTGCCCATAAAAATGGATCATTTGTTGTATATGTATTTTTGTTTAGTTCATTTATTTGTTTGCATTATTAATCAATCTAGTAATTAAGATATTCATTGTTAAATAACATGTAGTTATTATATTATTTCTCTCAGTGTTACACTTGTCTTTTTGTGTAAATATTTCCCAAGTCTCTAGGAAAAAAACAAGCGTTTCTTAAAATTTTCGATTTGTTTTATTTGTTTCCCTAGGGAGTCACAGGAAAGTTTTTAACTAATCGACTGTTGATACAAAAGAGTGAAGATATACGTTTTGCAATGTCATTCGACCTATATCAACTAGTTGTCTTTTCACCTTGGCCAAAATTTAGTCAAATTCGATATTTATTTTTGTCAAATTCGTCATTTGATGATATCGACATCTATTAATCAAATTTATGGATGTGAAGATTGAAAATATCTATCATCACGGTTGTTTATATATTATTTTCGTTATTTCTACGAAACATTCTTCGTAAATTTTTTATGAAACCAACAATGTTTTCACTGATTTTCGTATTTATTACCAATAACTTATTACAATATTTATTCGAGCTTATTGAACAATAAGATTAAGGGATATGGTACTATTATAAGTTATTGAAAGGAAAATGCCAGATGGTTAGGTTAGGTGGCAGCCCGATGAATCAGGCTCACTTAGACTATCCAGTCCATTGTGATACCACATTGGTGAACTTCTCTCTTATCACTGAGTGCTGCCCGATTCCATGTTAAGCTCAATGACAAGGGACCTCCTTTTTATAGCCGAGTCCGAACGGCGTTCCACATTGCAGTGAAACCACTTAGAAAAAAATTGCGCTTTTTTTAATAGAAAACAAGAAAACACCATTAATAGTATCCAAATCCCTTAGTCCTCTTGTCCAATAAGCTTGAATAAATATTGTAATAATTTTTATATTATTTTTAATTGTTCATAGGACATTAAACCAGCCTGCATTTATATCAGGCTAAAATAAAAAATACCAACAACTTTTTTATGAATATACGAAATCAAAATATGTTATTTAATTTTTAAGACATTTCTTTGAGCAATGTGGTATCACAATGGACTGAATAGTCTAAGTGAGCCTGATACATAGGGCTGCCACCTAACCTAACCTTGAGCAAAACTTGTACAAAACTTATTTCACATTTCATAATTTTTGTGAAGCAGTCTTTACGCATTTTATTCAAATTAATGTTTAGAACAATTTTGCGTTGAATTTTAACAAAATTTTCTTCGAAATCAAGGAGAAATTATATTGACATTTTAATTTTTTTATGGGGCTTAACAAGGGGTTTCCGTTTCGATGAACGAAGTTCAACAGATTTTACGAAGTTTTCATTGACGCTAAACATTTTTCTTTAAATCCAATTTGAAACAAATAAGGAGAGTCTAGATTTGGACGGAACTCTATTTTGTAGACCAAATTTTCTTTTGTCATCGAAATATTTGTCTAAGAATCCATAAAGTATAAATATCAGGGTTGTCAAGTCGCAAACTGTGAGTTTTGCGACATACAAAACGTATGTCGGTATTATACGTATGTCGCAAAAGTTGTAAACGTAGTGTAGAAAATTGTGAATATTTGATACCCTGTACCACAGTAGTGGTGAAGTTTGTGCATTTGTAGGTAACGCCAAAAAGGCAAAGTCTGAGACCCATCGTGTGGTATACCGATCGTCTTAGAATTAAATTCTGAGTTGATTTAGCGATGACCGTCTGTCTGTCTGTATATGTAATTTTGTGTGCAAAGTACAGCTTAAATCCAATCGTCCTCAAATTTTGCACAGAGTTTTACTTTGGCTCAAAGACAATCGATATGGATTTTGAAAAAAATCGGTTCAGATTTAGATATATCTACCGATCTGGTAATAATTGACGTATTTTCTTAAAATTACGGACAGCCAAATGTTTTGGGGCTCTCGTAAAATATGCAAAAGATCAATCAAATCGATACAGATTTAGATATAGCTCCAATATATATCTTTCGTCCGATTTGCACTTATATGGTCTAAAAAGCCAGAGTTTTGCCCTGATTTGCTTCAAATTTCGCACAAGAAGTGCATTTAATAGTATCGTTAAGTGTGCAAATTTTGTTAAAATCGGTTCCGATTTAGATATAGCTCCCATATATATCTTTCGTCCGCTTTGTACTTATATGGCCTCAAAAGCCAGAGTTTTGCCCCTACTTGCTTAAAATTGTGCACAAGGAGTACGTTTAGTAGTATTAACGATACTACTAAACGTACCAAATTGTGGCATACTGAAATCGGCTCAGATTTAGATAGTGCTCCCATATATATCTTTCGCCCGATTTGCACTCATATGACCGTGGAAGCCAATGTTACTCTTCTATTTTCATGCTATTTAAGTGTGCCAGGTTTTATCTAATTTGGTTCAGATTTAGATAAAGCCTCCATAAATTTGTTCTTCTGGTTTATACAAATATGGCCAAAATACCCACATTTTACACAAAATTCTGTGATGACTTTCCACAGACCGGTCGAACTCCGACTTGTAGAAATATTGCCCGAATTGGCCAAATAATATATCACAACCTACAATTGGCCAAATATCTAGGCGAGATCTAACCAATATCCTTGCAAAATCGCCACTGCTAAGTAGCAAAAATTCTGAATATTAGTCAAATTGTCCTATATCTCGAATACATCTTTTCGTACAATTGCATTAAAATTGCTCTAGCTTTATATTTCCCATATTTTTATACCCTGCGCCACACTGTGGAACAGGGTATTATAAGTTAGTGCATATGTTTGTAACACCCAGAAGGAGACGAGATAGACATATGGTGTCTTTGGCAATAATGCTCAGGGTGGGTCCCTGAGTCGATATAACCATGTCCGTCTGTCCGTCCGTCCGTCTGTCTGTGAACACATTTTTGAGATCAAAGTCTAGGTCGCAATTTAAGTCCAATCGCCTTCAAATTTGGCACATGTTCCTAATTTGGGTCAGAATAGAACCCTATTGATTTTGGAAGAAATCGGTTCAGATTTAGATATAGCTCCCATATATATCTTTCGCCCGATATGCACTAATATGGACCCAGCAGCCAGAGTTTTCTACCGATTTGCTTGAAATTTTGTACAAACATAACACTTAGTCGTATTATCAAGTGTGCAACATTTTATTGAAATCGGTTCAGATTTAGATATAGCTCCCATATATATCTTTCCGCCAATATGGGCTAATATGGTCCTAGAAGCCAGAGTTTCGGACCGATTTGTTTTAAATTTTGCACAGGGAGTAGAATTAGCATTGTAACTATGCGTGCCAAATTTGGTTGAAATCGGTTCAGATATAGATATAACTCCCATATATATCTTTCGCCCGATATGCACTTATATAGACCCAGAAGCCAGAGTTTTATCCCGATTAGCTTGAAATTTTGCACAAGGTGTACAATTGGTAGTATAGTCATGTGTGCCAAATTTGATTGAAATCGGTTCAGATTTAGATATAGTTTCCATATATATTTTTCGCCCGATATGGACTTATATGGCCCCAGAAGCCAGAGTTTTGGCCCAATTTGGTTGAAATTTTGCACTAGGAGTACAATTAGTAATATAGTCATGTGTGCCAAATTTGATTGAAATCGGTTAAGATTTAGATATAGCTCCCATATATATGTTTTTCTGATTTCGACAAAAATGGTCAAAATACCAACATTTTCCTTGTTAAATCGCCACTGCTTAGTCGAAAAGTTGTAAAAATGACTCTAATTTTCCTAAACTTCTAATACATATATATCGAGCGATAAATCATAAATAAACTTTTGCGAAGTTTCCTTAAAATTGCTTCAGATTTAAATGTTTCCCATATTTCTTTTTATTATACCCTCCACCATAGGATGGGGGGTATATTAACTTTGTCATTCCGTTTGTAACACATCGAAATATTGCTCTAAGAGCCCATAAAGTATATATATTCTGGGTCGTGGTGAAATTCTGAGTCGACCTGAGCATGTCCGTCCGTCTGTCTGTTGAAATCACGCTAACTTCCGAACGAAACAAGCTATCGACTTGAAACTTGGCACAAGTAGTTGTTATTGATGTAGGTCGGATGGTATTGCAAATGGGCCATATCGGTCCACTTTTACGTATAGCCCCCATATAAACGGACCCCCAAATTTGGCTTGCGATTGCTCTTAGAGAAGCAAATTTCATCCGAACCGGCTGAAATTTGGTACATGGTGTAAGTATATGGTCTCTAACAACCATGCAAAAATTGGTCCACATCGGTCTATAATTATATATAGCCCCCATATAAACCGATCCCCCGATTTGGCTTGCGAGGCCTCTAAGAGAAGCAAATTTCATCCGATCCGGCTGAAATTTGGTACATGGTGTTAGTATATGGTCTCTAACAACCATGCAAAAATTGGTCCACATCGGTCCATAATTATATATAGCCCCCATATAAACCGATCCCCCGATTTGGCTTGCGAGGCCTCTAAGAGAAGCAAGTTTCATCCGATCCGGCTGAAATTTGGTACATGGTGTTAGTATATGGTCTCTAACAACCACGCAAAAATTGGTCCACATCGGTCCATAATTATATATAGCCCCCCATATAAACCGATCACCAGATTTGACCACCGAAGCCTCTTGGAAGACCAAAATTCATCTGATTCAGTTGAAATTTGGTACGTGGTGTTAATATATGGCCTCAAACTCCCATTCAAAAATTGGTCGAAATCGGTCCATAATTATATATAGCCCCCATATAAACCGATCCCCAGATTTGACTTCCGGAGCCCCTTGGAAGAGCAAAATCCGATTCGGTTGAAATTTGGTACGTGATGTTAGTATATGGTATCCAACAACCATGCAGGAATTAGTTCATATCAGCCCATAATTATATATAGCACCCATATAAACCGATCCCCAGATTTGACCTCCGGTGCCTTTTGGAAAAGCAAAATTCATCCGATCTGGTTGAAATTTTGTACGTGGTCGTAGTATATGATATTTAACAACCATGCCAAAAGTGCTCCAATTCAGTCCATAATCATATATAGCCCCCATATAAACCGATCCCGAGATTTGGTTTTGGAGCCTCTTGGAGGAGCAAATTTCATCCGAGTCAGTTGAAATTTGGTACATTGTGCTAGTATTTATATGACCGTTAACAACCATGCCTAACTAGGTCCATATCTATATAGTTATATATAGCCCTCAGATAAATCAATCCCCAATCACACAACAATTGGTCCATCAATATCATCAATCGAGAATAATTGTATATAGTCCCCATATAAGCGACCCCCATATTTCAATTCTGGCTCCCTACGTACCGTGCAATAGCCCATATCGATTCGTAATTATTTGTAGACTTATCTACACATACTTTTTATTTTGTCTAATGTATACCACGTATGGACTAACTCACAATTTAGAAAACGATTTAAGATACCACAACCCGAGTAATTCGATTGTGGATGACAGTCTTTCGTAGAAGTTTCTACGCAATCCATGGTGGAGGGTACATAAGATTCGGCCTGGCCGAACTTACGGCTGTTTATACTTGTTTTTTACTAAAATTGTGTTCCACCCTAGTGCATTAGCCGACTTAAATTTTGAGTCTATAGATTTTGTACAAGTCTATCAAATTCTGTCCAGATCGAGTGATATGTAAATGTATGTATTTGGGACAAATCTTTTATATAGCCCCCAACACATTTGACGGATGTGATATGGTATCGAAAATTTAGATCTACAAAGTGGTGCAGGGTATAATATAGTCGGCCCCGTCCGACTTTAGTCTTTCCTTACTTGTTTTAATTAACATTGTGTTTAAATTTAAATTTAGATTGAAATTTTAAATCTATAGATATTGTAAATAGAAGTACAAAAATAGCCTCCAAATCGGTTAAGATAAAATATTTGCATATGGGAATATAAACTTTCATAATAACTTCAAACAAATTTGAAGGAGTTGAGGTGGTAACACAAATCTTTGGCTGCATATTGGTGATGGGTACAATATAGACGGCTCCGCCCGACTTTAGACTTTACATACTTGTTTAATTTAATTTAGTTAGGCTGCCCGATAAAAAGTATTTACACTCAAAAAAAAGTGAACTCTCTATTTCACTAAAGCCAATTTAACTTTATTTTAGTTCATGGAATTATTATGTTTAGAGAAAGTTTCCTCTACTCTAATAATTTTGTGTGTGCGTTAGTTAAATTAACTAAAGCCGAGGAAAAAAATATACACAAATGAAGGATGAAGATTAACTAAATTCGTGTCTTCCACAAAATAGTTCAATATTTCTTTAAATTTGTAAATTTTACTACAAATGCGTTCATCATGAACTTCGTATGTCACTAAAGACATTCTTGCAATTTTGAACTCCAAGTTTTTCCTTCAAACTACAAAATTTTCTTTAACTTTACTTTATTACATTTACTTATTTTTTGACATCGGCGTGATGCCAGCATTTGTTATACTGTGTAGTAAAAATTTTCTAAAATTAACCGAAACTTTTCTTCCTGCACCCAGAAAAAAATGCCTTCGAAACTAAAGGAAAAAATTTTCATCAATATAGTTTATCCATTTTATTTCCATTAAGGTAAATTTTTGTGAAAAATAATAAAATTTACTCGTTTCAGTAAAAAATCCTAAACTGTAAGCAGTTAGGAATAGTTCATTAACTAGAATAAGGCATGGAATTTTACTCATCCTATTTTCTTCGCTGGGTATAAGAATTTACTACTGAAAAAGAAAATTTTATTCACCGATAACAAAGCATTCGTAAAAATAAACAAAAAACGAACTAAAACCAAGTTTCCTCAAAATTAGTAAAACTTCTTATAAAATGATAATTGCGACTTCCTTTATAATAGAAAATTTTTTATACATACGAACAACACTTGGCATAGAAAAATATTTTAGTTCATTCGTACTAAGAAGTATGCAATCCTTTCAAAACTTAAGGAAACATACTTGTTAGAATATAGGAAATTTTCCTAAATTTCTATTGTTTACCTGTAATCGATACCTGTCATCGTAATCGATGTGTTTGCGCGTGGGTGTAATCGATATATTTGCGCGTCGGTTGTTTTTTTTAGTTGGAATCGCGTTGTTTTGGTATACGGAGAGATTGTTAAAAAATAATATAATAAATAACAAATAAAATATATAAAATATTTGTTATTTTAAAGTAGTGAAAAAAATTTTCGTTTTTTTTAATAAATCTATCAATGTCGTGATAGTGTATAAAGAAAGAAAACACCAGCAGAATAACAACCCTTTCATTTGTCTTTATTTTGGAATCTATCAGGTATTATTCAGTGACGCTAACCTTTCGCAACAAAAATGTTTTATGATTTTTTTTTTATATTTGTAGGTATTGAAATTGTAGGAGGACAAAATCGTTAGGCAGCAACTTATTAAAAGTGAAAAGTACAAGAAGAAGAAAAAGTGCTTTTTACAGTTGATAATATCACACGGAAATTGGAAATAGTGGAATAATAAACTAATATTTCAAAGAGATTCGATGCTGTTGATTCTTAATAAATATATTCAATATATTAATAAAACATGTCTTTTATTGAAGATAAAATTGCTTATAGAAATAAATAAAATTGTATTTAAAAACGAAGGTAAGCAGTTCTAATTATGAAGTAAAAGTTTTACCACAAATGTGTAAGATTTGTCGAAATGAATGAAAAAATTTCAATAAAATCATTCCATATACGAATTCAAATTAGTTAAATTTTTTCATTCTGTTGTATAGTGGTATATAAATATAGGAAAATGTTAACTAATATATGGCATGCATTATTCCTAATTTCTACGAAAATCACATCGTTCAAACAAATAAAAATGTCTTTGGCGCTATACGAAGTTCAACTTTCTTCACAATGAGTTCATTTTAACTTAAAGAAGGGGTCACTTTTTTCTGGGTGTGGTGGGTTCACAGTTTTTTCAGTGTACTAGATTTACATCTCTCATTCGCAACTTCAAACTATTCTTGGTTATCGTCCATAATGTCCAGCCAAGCTTTACACCCAGAAAAAACTGCCTTCGAAACTAAAGGAAAAAATGTTCATCAATATGTTTTACCCATTTTATTACCATTAAGGTAAATTTTTGTGAGAAATAATAAAATTTACTTGTTTCAGTAAAAAAATCTTAAACTGTAAGCAGTTAGGAATGGTTCATTAACTAGAATAAGGCATGGAATTTTACTCATACAGTTTTCTTCGCTGGGTATAAGAATTTACTACTGAACAAGAAAATTTTATTCACCGATAACAAAGCATTCGTAAAAATAAACAAAATCCGAACTGAAACCAAGTTTCCTCAAAATTAGTAAAATTTCTTATAAAATGATAATTGCGACTTCCTTTGTAATAGAAAGTTTTTCATACATACGAACAACACTTGGCATAGAAAAATATTTTAGTTCATTCGTACTAAGAAGTATGCAATTCTTTCAAAACTTAAGGAAACACACTTGTTAGAATATAGGAAATTTTCCTATATTTCTATTGTCTACCTGTAATCGATACCTGTCATCGTAATCGATGCGTTTGCGCGTGGGTGTAATCGATATGTTTGCGCGTGGGTTGTTTTTTTAGTTGGAATCGCGTTGTTGTGGTATACGGAGAGATTGTTAAAAAATAATATGGTAAAATAATATAGTAAATAACAAATAAAATATATAAAATATTTGTTATTTTAAATTAGTGAGAAAAATTTCCGTTTTTTGAAAATAAATCTATCAATGTTCGTGATAGTGTATAAAGAAAGAAAACACCAGCAGAATAACAACCCTTTCATTTGTCTTCATTTTGGAATCTTCAATTATCAGGTAATATTCAGTGACGCTAACCTTTTGTAACAAAAATGGTTTATGATTTTTTATATTTGTAGGTATTGAAATTGCAAAAGGAGGACAAAATCGTTAACTTATTAAAAGTGAAAAGTACAAGAAGAAGAAGAAGAAAAAGTGCGTTTTACAGTTGATAATATCACATGGAAATTGGAAATAGTGCAATAATAAACTAATATTTCAAGGACGGTCGATGCTGTTGATTACTAATAAATATATTCAATATATTAATAAAACATGTCTTTTATTGAAGATAAAATTGCTTATATAAATAAATAAAATTGTATTTAAAAACGAAGGTAAGCAGTTCTAATTATGAAGTAAAAGTTTTACCACAAATATGTAAGATTTGTCCAAATGAATGAAAAATTTCAATAAAATCATTCCATATATGAATTCAAATCAGTTAAATTTTTTCATTCTGTAGTATAGTGGTACATAAATATAGGAAAATGTTAACTAATATATGGAATGCCTTATACCTAATTTCTACGAAAATCACATCGTTCAAACAAATAAAAATGTCTTTGGCGCTATACGAAGTTCAACTTTCTTCACAATGAGTTCATTTTAACTTAAAGAAGGGGTCACTTTTTTCTGGGTGTAGTTGCATCAACGAACGACTAGCTAAAATGTTGAAAAACTTTAGTAAGTATGAAAATTGGTTCTAATAAGCCAACAGGTGATTTTAAAAGATTCTCTCTAAACAGTAATTCACTTATGCAAGACTTAAGTAAATAGTTTTCCTTCCTTCTAATTTATTCAGAAATTTGTGAAAAGTTACCTATGTGCGAGTACCGACCGTCACGTTTACTGCACCATCGAGTAGTTCATAGTATGTTAATTTTGGCTTGGAGTTTCCAATTGAAATAACTCATTTCTCAAGTTTTTTAAACTCGTTAATAATATTATGAATATTCGTAAGAATTGAAGCTTCCTCGCATATATCATCATCTTTGATAGCAATCGCTGCCTAGCTGAAGTATTTTGAGTTTTCGACGTTTACAACTTTGCGACAGTGGCAAACTTTAAAAAGTTTGATACAAACCATCTCTGAGTCGTGGTGAAATTCGGAGTGGATTTAGCGATGTCCGTCCGTTCGTCTTTGAAAATCACGCTAACTGCCGAACAAAAGAAGTTATCGGCTTGAAACTTGGTACAAGTAGGTGTTATTGATGTAGGTCGGTTAGCTGTAGCCCTCATATAAACCGAACCCTAGAATTATTTTTCAGACGCTCATGGAAGCGTAAATTTCATCCGATTCGGTTAAAATTTGGTATATGATGTCAGAATATGCCCTTTAACCAGCATGCAAAACTTTGTCCATATCGGTCTATAATTACACATAGCCCCATATAAACCGATACCCAGATTTGACCAATCCGGTTAACATTTTGTGCGTGATGTTATATGGCCAATAAAATTTGATACGTATAAAAACCGTGCAAAAATTTGTTCATATCGGTTCATAATTATACATATACCCTCCATATAAACTGACCTCCAATTTGACTTGTGGATACTCATGGAGGAACAAATTGCATCCGATACGGTTAAAATTTGCCTCTCTAATAGCCATAGCCATTCATAATTATTTATAGACTCCCTTTTTATGCCTTTTTATCTACCATAGACCCCATGCGGACTAAAATACAATGTATGTTAGAAGACTATGTTAAAAAGTACCTTGACATCGGTAACTGTTAACACAATCCAAGTAGTTCGATTGTGGATGAAAGTCTTTAGTAGAACTTTGTACGCAATCTATGGTGGAGGCTACACACAAACAAATAATTCATTTATTTTATTAATAGTGTTCCCAAAAATTTTGCCAAACTCTGAACTCATAAATTCACGCACAGAAAAAACGTGTTTGGACATGGTTGCCGCATCAATTTAATGCTTACCTGGAGCATGTAATTGTTGCGAAAACCATGTATTTTGTCTTTGTAAAAATAATTTTCGAGCAGAGAAAAATGTATGCTGGCAATAAGCATTTAAATGGTTCTCAAATGCCGCAAACAGGTTCTCTTATTTAAATGATAGAATTTGGGACCATTACATGGTCGGGAAAATCGTGTACCTGACCATTAATTTTTTTTACTTTTTTGTAGGGAAAAAAGTATTTTTATAGCTTACGTATGCACGCAGAGAAGAAACATGATAGTCATAATCATATTCTAAGAGCAAAATAATCACATGCTAAGAGAAAACCAGTATTTTGGATATACTATGAAAAGTTTCATTAATTTTAGGAAGGAATCCATGTGCATTATTAAATATTTCTTAAAATAATAACAAGTATGAAAGAGTCCACAAATTTTCAAAAATGTACAAATTTTTGTACAAATTCATATCTTATTTGTTTTGTGTATATGTAAACAAATATCGTATTTTTAAGGAACATTATGAGTTAACTAAGTCAACACACACATAATATTTCGCAGGATAAGATAATAAGATAACCTTTCTGCCACAAATTCCAAAAGATTTGAAGTTAATTTCAAAGTTCACATAAATAGGGATTTATTGGCACAAAATATCAAGGCTTTATTAGGTTAAGGAAAAAGATAAAGCCCTCGTTAGTAGTCTTTCAGTGGAATTGGGCAGCATTTCACTCATGGAAGAGTTTCATGTATTGTGTATACTAAAATTTAATAAAATGTCATTTTGGAAATTCAAAGTAACATTGCGTTGACCAGTTTTTATTGCTGAATCACCTACAATGAAATGTTCAAATCACCTGATTCTAGCAGTAAAATATATTAGAATTTTTAACATGGGGCGTTGTGAAGTTATCAAACCCAAAAATATCCCGGAGAGAGTAGGGTCTGAGGAAGTCCCCTTAGTGCCGCAAAACTATCAGACACATTTGTTTCTTCTTTCTGTATGAAATCCATGGAGGCATCAGAAGCTTGCCAGATGGTCTGGATTGACCTGAAATGTCCCGGAATTTCGTCTCCAGGAAGTGTACCGAATCTTTCACCAAATTAGCCAAAAATCCCGAAATTTCAATTACTCAACGGATATGTTTTAATTTTTACCATTTCTTAGAAAATTTGAAATTAAATCGCTTTCAAAAATACTTTTTGTTTTGGATTTTCATACTTTTTAAATGTACAATATGTCTGCCAGATTTTGTACCATTTCAATCAAACAGAAATATCACATACAGAAACAAATCAAATTACCATCACTGTCTCTCGAATCATCAGCTATCACTTGAGCAGTAAGTGTAAAAGCAAAATATACGCAAATATGTATTTTTACAAATTATAATAATCAGTTCACGGTCCAATTCTATTCAAGTCTGTATTCCCTAACAACATAGACTCTTTAGTTTAGTGACGAAATATACACAAATCCATGTCCATGGCGATATCCAAAATCCCAGTATCGAAAGGCACTACAAAAGAAACAGCGATTGCCGCCTCAGAGCTAAAATTTGTTTGCCATAAAAGAAAGTAATATGTCAGTAAATATGAAATTAGGCTTTCCGACTTTTAAGAAACTACTTTTGCACAACCTTCGACGTTTGGTCTAAAATCATCGAAGCCATCTTGGGAGAAAGTTTCAGAGGTTCCTACACATTTAGGAATTTCAAAATCTACAGACAATAACGATTACGACATGGCGTTTATGCAAATTTATCAAAAGAAATACCAAGTGATAAAATATAGGCAACTATTTTCGAAAAATGTGACTGTTTTTGCGTTTCCCGCAAAATCTCGAAATGTACGGTGCAATCAACCAACCTAGGGTATTATATCCGGCAACCCTAGGGAATCATATTTCAACTGCATAAAAATAACCTGCTTCTTGTCAACTAATTGAAAAAAAAAAAACAAGTATATACGGCCGTAAGTTCGGCCAGGCCGAATCTTATGTACCCTCCACCATGGATTGCGTAGAAACTGCTACGAAAGACTGTCATCCACAAATTTCAACTCACTCGGATGAAATTTGCTCCTCCAAGAGGCTCCAAAACCAAATCTCGGGATCGGTTTATATGGGGGCTATAAATGATTATGGACTGATATGGACCACTTTTGGCATGGTTGTTAAATATCATATACGTGGTGGTAGACGTACCAAATTTCAACCAGATCGGATGAATTTTGCTTCTCCAAAAGGCACCGGAGGTCAAATATGGCGATCGGTTTATATGGGAGCTATATATAATTATGGACTGATAGGAACCAATTCCTGCATGGTTGTTGGATACCATATACTAACATCACGTACCAAATTTCAAACGAATGGGAAGAATTTTGCTCTTCCAAGATGCTCCGGAGGTCAAATTTGGGGATCGGTTTATATGGGGCCTATATATAATTATGGACCGATATCGACCAATTTTTGCATGGGTGTTTGAGGCCATATATTAACATCACGTACCAAATTTCAACTCAATCAAATTAATTTTGCCCTTTAAGAGGTTTCGGAGGTTAAATCTGGGGATCGGTTTATATGGTGGCTACATATAATTATGGACCGATATGGACCACTTCCTGCATGGTAGTTAGAAATAATGTACTAACACCACGTATCAAATTTCAACCGAATCGGATGAATTTTGGTCTTCCAAGAGGCTCCGGTCAAATCTGGTGATCGGTTTATATGGGGGCTATATATAATTATGCACCGATATGGACCAATTTTTGCATGGTTATTATAGACCATATACTAACATCATGTACCAAATTTCAGCCGGATCGGATGATATTTGTTTCACTTAGAGGCTCTGCAAGCCAAATCGGAGCATCGGTTTTTATGGGGGCTATATATAATTATGAACCCATATGGACCAATTTTTGCATGGTTGTTAGAGGCCATATACTAACACAATGTACCAAATTTCAGCCGGATCGGATGAAATTTGCTTCTTTTAGAGGCTGCGCAAGCCAACTCGGGGGATCGGTTTATATGGGGGCTATATATAATTATGGACCGATGTGGACCAATTTTTGCATGTTTGTTAGAGACCATATACCAACACCATGTACCAAATTTCAGCCGGATCGGATGAAATTTGCTTCTCTTAGAGGATTCGCAAGCCAAATTTGGGGGTCCGTTTATATGGGGCTATACGTAAAAGTAGACCGATATGGCCCATTTGCAATACCATCCAACCTACATCAATAACAACTACTTGTGCCAAGTTTCAAGTCGATAGCTTGTTTCGTTCGGAAGTTAGCGTGATTTCAACAGACGGACGGACGGACATTCTCAGATCGACTCAGAATTTCACCACAACCCATAATATATATATATATATATATATATATATATATATATATATATATATATATATATATATATATATATATATATATATATATATATATATATATATATATATATATATATATATATATATATATATATATATATATATATATATACTTTATGGGGTCTTAGATCAATATTTCGATGTGTTACAAATGGAATGACAAAGTTAATATCCTATATAATACCCCATCCTATGGTGGAGGGTATAAAAAATAAGTATATACGGCCGTAAGTTCGGCCCGACCGAATGTACTAAAGACTGTCATCCACAATCGAATTACTTGGGTTGCGGCAACACTTGCCGATGGCAAGGTATCTTAAAACTTCTTAACACCACGTTCTCAATTGTAAGTTAGTCCATACGGGGTATATATTAAACAAAAAAACAAAATTTGACAAAATTTTCTATAGCAATAAAATTTGACAAAATTTTCTATAGAAATAAACTTTTGACAAAATTTTTTATAGAAATAAAATCTTGACAAAATTTTGTATAGTTATACAATCTTGACAAAATCTTCTATAGTAATAAAGTTTTGACAAAATTTTCTATATAAAATTTTGACAAAATTTTCAATAGTAATAAAATTTTGACAAAATTTTCTATAGTAATAAAATTTTAACAATTTGGCATGGTTGTTAGCTGCCATATAATAGCGCAATGAACCAAATTTTACCACATACCAAATTTCAACCGGGTCGGAAGAATTTTGCTCCTCCAATAGCTCGCTCCAGAGGTCAAATCTGATGATCGGTTTAAAAGGGGGTTATATATAATTAAGAACTGTATGGACCAATTTTTGCATGGTTGTTAGAGACCATATACTAACACCACATACCAAATTTCAACCGGATATGGTGAATTTTGCTCTTCCAAGAGGCTCCGGAGGTCAAATCTGGGAATCGGTTTATATGGGGGCTACATATAATCATGGACCGATGTGGACCAATTCCTGCACGGTTGTCAGAGACTATATACTAAAACCACGTACCAAATTTCAACCGAATCGGATGAATTTTGCTCATCCATGAGGCTCCGGAGGTCAAATCTGGAGATCGGTTTATATTAGGGCTATATATAATTATGGACCGATGTGACCCAAAGTTTGCATGGTTGTTACAGACCATATACTAACACCATGTACCAAATTTCAGCCGGATCGGATGAAATGTGCTTCTCTTAGAGGCTCCGCAAACCAAATCGGGGGATCGGTTTATATGAGGGCTATATATAATTATGAACCGATGTAGACCAATTTTTGCATAGTTGTTAGAGACCATATAGTTACACCATGTGCCAAATTTCAGCCGGATCGGATGAAATTTGCTTCTCTTAGAGGCTCCGCAAGCCAAATCTGGGAATCGGTTTATATGGAGGCTATATATGATTATGGTACGATGAGGACCAATTTTTGCATGTTTGTTAAAGACAATATACTAACACCATGTACCAAATATCAGCCGGATCGGATGAAATTTGCTTCTCTTAGAGACTCCGCAAACTAAATCTGGGGATCGGTTTATATGGGGACTATATATAATTATGGACCGATTTGGACCAATCGGTCCATAATATACCCCCCATCCTATGGTGGAGGGTATAAAAACCAAATATTTAAAAATTCACAAAAAATGATCATGATCAATACAGTTTTTAAAATGTCGGGCTTGCACCCAGAGAAGGAATATGATCACCTCAAACATGTTTCAAGAGCAAAGTATTATTTTTAGATGGTGACCATGTAACATGTTTGTCGCAAAAAGGTTGTTCTCTCGGCAAACATAACATGCTTTCCGAAAACAGATACATAATTTCCGAGAAAATAACATGGTTGCAGCGAACTTGTTACATGGTCACCATCCAAATATAACATTTTGCTCTTGAAACATGTTTAAGGTGATCATATTCCTCCTCTGGGTGTGGGGAAAATGCATTTCCGAACCCTCAATGCTGTCGGTGAATAAATGCACATTTATATATTTTTTGAATAAAAACTCTGGCAAGAATCTTGCTCCCTGTGCAAATATGATAAATTAAGTACATACACACAAACAAATAATAATTTCATGCACTGAAAAAACAGTGAAAGTTTTGGTTACTTTTAGAAAATTTCGATTATTTTTAGAAAATTTTAACTAAACAGTATTACAAACGCTGACTTCACGCCGAAATCACAAAAATAAGTGAATATTTTTATAATAAAATTTTGTAGTTTAAAGGATAAAATTGGTATTCAAAATTGCAAGAATGTCTTTAGTGCATACGAAATTCACGATGGTTTTAGTTCATTTAACTAACTTACGCAAAAAAAAACATTATTTGAGTAAAAAACGTTTTCTCCAAACATAATAATTCTATAAACAAAAATAAAGTTAAATTGACTTTAGTGAAATAGAGAGTTCACTTTTGTTTTTGAGTGTGCCAAACGAAATTTTAGACAAACAACTATGGTTTACCATTTTCTTTTCGTTGCAAGGAAGTTTGTTTGGAAGAAAATTATATTTTGATTCTTTTATAGGATGTAAAAACAATTTCACAAAGACTAACTCCGAAAACACGAATTCAAATTCGTTTCTTAGTACCACAACTCTAATTTAAAAGAAAATTGTGTCTTAAATGTATCCTTACTTCAATACTCCGCTTCTATGGCTCGAAATCATTTTTCTTCCAAACACAAAACTATCTAACCGCGAAAAGAAAATTTTAAAAGATTTTCGTTGGTCTGAAATTTCGTTTGGGAGCAATCTATTTTTTCGTGTGCAATTATTTGTTTGATATAAATTGCAAATCTGTGCACAGTCCTAATTTTATTTTATTTTATTTTTATTTATTATTTATTATTTATTATTATTATTATTTTTTTTTTTTTTTGAAGTTGCATTTCTATTTGTGAATCTAAGATTAAACAAATATTGCAATGGTGATCTCCTTTTTTACGATCCATGATGGGTATTACATAAGACACAAAACTTTTGGCTCTATTTATTTAGTTTAATAAGCGTAATAGCTAATTTCCCACGATTAGATATTGCCAAATTACGACCTTCAAATAGAAAAAAAAAACAACAATTAATCCATTTCCCAAGCTTGGCATCTTGGCAACACACCTGTCTGGTTTTGATAATAAGACCCTTTTCCAAGTAAATGGCAAATATCTTTTTATATCAGATCTGAACCGCCACCGCCCACAACACCTATACGTATGTAAATTAGAGTTTACATGACTTTTTATTAATTTCTGTTATCTGCAATGCATACTTGATGATTATTTTGATGATGGCTTTTGAAAATTGGATCAAACGGCTATGTGTTAGGAATTTATTTGTAAACGATGGGAAACAAGTGTATGAAATATATAAAAATCAGTTGATATTTTTACTTGGACATCAGTTTGGTTAGTAATATCAAAGAAATAACAAGTCTGAGAAACGTAAACCAAGAAAAACAAATTATATTTTAAAAAGAATTTATAAAGAAATGGTTAAAATAAAGGTAATAAACACTATGGAGAACATATTTTATTTTAAGCGCGAAGTGAACTGATCGAAATAATTTTTATTAAAAATTGTTTCCATCAAAAGTGAAACACTCACCAACTATTATAGTAAAAACATAACAAAAATCTTCATTAAATTTGAACAAATGTTCAATTAATTAATTAATGGGAGAAATTAAAGAAGTAATTCGTGAATTTTATTTTTGTTTTGAATCAAAAAAAAAAAAAAAATAAAATAAAATAAAATAATAATAATAATAATGCAAGTAATAAAAAAATACAGAAAAAAATATTTACTTCAATCGCGAAGTGAACTGATCCAAATAAATTTTATTAAAAATTTTATTAAAAAAAGTTTACTTCAATCCCCAAGTGATTTGATTTGGATCAGATCAATTTTATTAAAAATTGTTTCCACTAAAGAAATAACAAAAATATTGTCAAATAAAATCTTAATTAAATTTTAAGAAATATTGAATTAAAAAATATTTTAACCATTTAAAGAAGTAATTGGTGAATTTAATTATAACATGAAGCTAATAAACAATACAGAAAAAAATAGTTTACTTTAAGCGCGAAGTGAACTGATCCAAAAAAGTTAATAAAAATTAAAATTAAGATTAAACAAATATTGAATTAAAAAAAAACTTATTTAACGCAATTAAAACAGTAATTTATGATTAAAAAAGTAATTGAATGAATTAATTCTTTTTTATTCAATTGTGTTTTTATTGTAAAAAAATTGATAATATTTTTAATTTAACAAACAGAATTTGTGAACATTGATTTTTTCTGAAGATTTTTGTAAATATTGATTTTTTCGGACAATTTTAGTTTTAAAAAATTTTTTAAAATTAAATTTGAACAAATATTGAATGGCAAAAATAGCTCATGCTATTTTAAAAGTAATTGGTGAATTAAATTTATACTTGAATTAATTTAATAATTCAATAAAATTTTTATTGGGAAAATGTTGCTAATATTTGTACCATAAACAGAGTTTGGCTAACACGAAATTAATTTTTATTAAAAATAGATTGTTTCCATCAAAGAAATGATAAAATATTAACCAACTTTCTCTTTTCACAGTAAAAATATTAACAAATGAAATCTTAATTAAATTTGAACAAATATTTAAATAAACAATAATTAAAGAAGCAATTGGTGAATTTTTGTTTTGATTTAAAAATAATAATTTAATTAATCAATTTTTATTAGGATAATTTTACAAATATTTTTGTTTCAAGTGCAAGTACTAAACAACACAAAAAAAATTATTTTACTGTAATCGCGAAGTGAAAAAAAAATCGTTTGGAAGTGATGATAACACTCACCAAATTTATTCTTTCATAGTTAAAATATAACCAAAACAATTTAATTAAGTTTAAACAAATATTGAATTAAACAACATTTTACCAAATTGATTGTTGCATTTAACTTATGCGATTGATTTTTGTTTAAAAAAAGTAATTGAGTTAATTAATGTTTAATTTCCATTAAGATTTTATTGTTAACATTAGATAATATTTTACTGTGAACAAAAAAAATAGAATTTTGTCTCTACAGGAAATTGATGCAAATTTCCACAATAGGACCGAAATAGGACCAACGTCAGTACTCCAGATTGTCGAAATTATTTAAAATCGTATTGGATCTACACGTTTACTGAAATAAAATTATCAGAATAATCTATTGGTCAACATATTCCAAAAGTTTTTCCTTTCTGGTGCAATTCGGATTCTCAAAATGTTTTTTTTTTAATTTTAATTGAATCACCTAAACATGTTGCTTTCAATCACAAAGCTCTCTCTTTCTCTCTCTCTCTCTCTCTCTCTCTATACATATAGGTCTACGTTGTTTTACTCGCTATCTCCTCAGTTCGAGCAGGCCTGCTACCATATCACAATAATGAATATAGCTTAGATCATGGTATTGCCCATGAAGGTGTTGATCTTCTACATGATGATATTCATCATGGCTTCCATCCAGGTTACTCTACACAAATAGTGATTGACGGTCATCATGGATTAGATCATCATCCTGTATATCATCATGCTGGGGATTATCATGCATCCGCCTTTGACGTTTCCCATCTAGATGCTGGTCACCATGGAGTCTATGCTGCTGATGTCCAAAATGCTCCTGCTGATCAGATAATTCAACATGAGCCTATCCATCAAGTTGAACCTGTACATCATGTAACAAACGTTGTACATCATGAACCTCATCACTTTCTGCATTATACAAATCCAGTTGTCGATCACCATGTTGTACATCAAAATCAGCATGTGGATGAACATCATCATGCCGCTGATTTACATCACAATGAATTACATCATGGTGATATTACCCACAATGGAGGTTTGGAACATCACACAGATGTTTCACATCATGCTGATGTTCATCATGAAGATATCCATCATGCAGATGTTATAAATCATGCCGCCGACTTATATCACCACAATGATATTCACCATCATAATGTTCATCATCACGATGATTTAGTTCATCTTGATGGTGATGTACATCACCATGCCCACCATGATGGTTTAGTTTACCATGCCAATATACATGAACATGCTGCGGTAGTCCATCATGCTCGACCAATTCACCATCATCGCTCGCACCATGGTATAATTTTGCACAAACTGCATCCCCTGAAATTTCATGGCCATTTACATGGAAAAATTGCCAAAGTTAAGGTTATTAAACGAATTCATTAGCCATAATCATGATAAAATGGTATACTAAAATTCTGACATTATCATTATGATAGTATTATTATTTTGTACTTATTTATCCCAAATAAATTATAAATATAATATTAAAACTTCAATATATACGTTTGTCTTAGCCAATTTGTGAATGAAATACCTTTCCAACATATTTTTACTATGGGGCCCACAGTGCAAAAACTTTCAACTCAAACAATAAAATTTTTCTAATTTTGGGAAAAAATCACCTGTTTTACAAACATATGCAAAACTAACGTTACTTTTTCAATAAATGTAAACTAAAATAAAAAAGAAATTTAAAGATATTTTTTATTACGGGTTCTCAAATTACCACCACAATGGCCAAAAAGGGAAAAATTGTATAACATATATTTTAAAAACTTCTGAAAAATAACGTTACTATTTCAAAATACAACAAGTAAAAAATGTTACAAGTCATGTTACAAGGCTTTCTATTAAAAGCCGATAACAAATTCAACCCTAGGTTAGGTTAGGTTAGGTTAGGTTAGGTGGCAGCCCGATGTATCAGGCTCACTTAGACTATTCAGTCCATTGTGATACCACATTGGTGAACTTCTCTCTTATCACTGAGTGCTGCCCGATTCCATGTTAAGCTCAATGACAAGGGACCTCCTTTTTATAGCCGAGTCCGAACGGCGTTCCACATTGCAGTGAAACCACTTAGAGAAGCTTTGAAACCCTCAGAAATGTCACCAGCATTACTGAGGTGGGATAATCCACCGCTGAAAAACTTTTTTTGGTGTTTGGTCGAAGCAAGAATCGAACCCACGACCTTGTGTATGCAAGGCGGGCATGCTAACCATTGCACCACGGTGGCTCCTTCAAACAACCCTAAATCAAACAAGTATATATGGCAGTATGTTCGCCCAGGCCGAATCTTATGTACCCTCCACCATGGATTGCGTAGAAATTTCTACGAAAGATTGTCATCCACAATCGAATTACTTGGGTTGTGGTAATACTTAAAAATTCTTAACATCGTCTTCTAAATTGTAAGTTAGTCCATACTTGGTATATATTAGACAAAAAAGGTATTTATAGGTAAGTCTACAAATAAAATAAAACGAATCGATATGGACTTTTTCACGGTACTTAGAGAGCCAGAATTGAAATATGGGGTTCGATTATAAGGGGCTATATACAATTATGAACTTGATATGGACCAATTTTTGTGTGATTGGGGATCGATTTATCTGTGGGCTATATATAACTATATACCGATATTGACCTAGTTGGACATGGTTGTTAACGGCCATATACTAGCACAACGTACCAAATTTCAATTGACTCGTATGAAATTTGCTCCTCCAAGAGGCTCCAAAACCAAATCTCGGTATTGGTTTATATGGGGGATATAAATATATATAATTATTGACTGATATGGACCAATACCTGCATGGTTGTTAGATACCATATACTAACACCACGTACTAAATATCAATCAAATCGGATGAATTTTGCTTCTCCAAAAGGCACCGGAGGTCGAATTTGGGGATCGGTTTATATGGGGGCAATATATAATTATAGACCGATATGGACCAATTACTGCATGGTTGTTAGAGACCATATACTAACATCACGTACCAAAATTGCAAACCAATCGGATGAATTTTGTTCTTCCAATGGCCCCCAGAGGTCAAATCTGGGGATCGGTTTATATGGGGGCTATATATAATTATGGACCGATTTCGACCAATTTTTGGATGGGTCTTTGAGGCCATATATTAAAATCACGTACCAAATTTCAACTGAATCAGATGAATTTTGCTCTTTAAGAGGCTCCGGAGGTTAAATCTGGGGATCGGTTTATATGGTGGCTATATATAATTATGAACCGATATGGACCAATTCCTGCATGGTAGTTAGAGACAATGTACTGACACCACGTACCAAATTTCAACCGAATCGGATGAATTTTGCTCTTCCACGAGGCTCCGGAGGCCAAATCTGGGCGAGGGGTTTATATGGGGTCTATATATAATAATGCACCAATGTGGACAAATTTTTGCAAGGTTGTTGGAGACCATATATTAACACCATGTAATAAACTTCATCCAGATCGGATGAAATTTGCTTCTCTTAGAAGCTCCGCAAGCCAAATCTGGAGATCGGTTTATATGGGGGCTATATATAATTATGGACCGCTGTGGACCATTTTTAACACGGCTGTTAGATACCATATACTAACACCATGTACCAAATTTCAGCCTGATCGGATGAATTTGCTTCTCTTAGAGGGTCCGCAAGCCAAATCTGGGGATCGGTTTATATGGGGGCTATATATAATTATGGACCGATGTGGACCAATTTTGGCATGTTTGCTAGAGACCATATACCAACACCATGTACCAAATTTCAACCGGATCGGATGAATTTTGCTCGTTCAAGAGTCTCCGCAAGCCAAATCTGAGCGTCGGTTTATATGGGGGATATGCGTAAAAGTGGTCCGATATGGCCCATTTGCAATACCATCCGACCTACATAAATAAGAACTACTTGTGCCATGTTTCAAGTCTATACATACAGTCTATACAGACAGACGGACATGCTTAGATCGACTCAGAATTTCACCACGACCCAGAATATATATACTTTATGGGGTCTTAGAGCAATATTTCGATGTGATACCAACGGAATGACAAAGTTAATATACCCCCCATCATATGGTGGAGGGTATAGTAAAGAAATGAAATTCAGAGATATAATTGTTTGTTACAAGTCCTCAAAGTACCACCAAGATGGACAAAAAGGAAAGAATCAAGTATATACAGTAGTAAGTTCGGCTGGGCCGAATCTTAAATACCCACCACCATGAATCAAATATAATAGTTTCCTTTGAAAATTTCAGGGGGATTTGATGACAGATATTTTCCCAAGCAGATCAGTTCAACCAGTACGCCTCCCACAGATAAATGTAAAGATTTTACCTATGAAGACTAGATCAGATTCTGAATTTATAAGAACCATTTTTTGTTTGAGTTCTAGAGGAATCATAAACATCTCTTGTAACTGTGCAAGAAAATGATGAAATAACGCCTTGATTTGAAATCTATAATCTGTGGATTTTCATCCCAATTATTTAAATGACTGATCTGAATATTTTGCATTCAGTTTCAAGCAATTTTGCATGATCAGTGCGCCTTCTATACCCTCAATAAGTGAAATCGGTCGATATGGA
This sequence comes from Haematobia irritans, assembly GCF_050003625.1. Lineage (NCBI taxonomy): Eukaryota > Metazoa > Arthropoda > Insecta > Diptera > Muscidae > Haematobia > Haematobia irritans. The sequence goes on along the minus strand of NC_134400.1, from coordinate 97,110,235 downwards.
GGTCTTACCAAATGGACCGATAAAACTAAATCATATACACTTTGTTATGGGTCTAAAATGCCAGTATATTTTCAATTTGTGGCAACTCGGATAAAAACTAAAATTTCTAGAAACCTTAGAAGTTAAATCGGGAGTTCGGTGTAATGGGGGCTATACCAAAACATGGAAGGATACACACAAAATTCAGCATATTTAATTGTAGTTCTAGAATCTAGACCCCAAACAGGTGGGCCGGTTTATAAGGGGGCTATATCAAAAACTGTACCGATACTCAATATATTCGGCACACCCCTTTATGGTCCCAAAATACATCTAACTACAGTTTTTATAAGTTCAAGACCCCAAATCGGGAGGTCGGTTTATATGGGGACTATATCAAAACTTGGACCGATATAGCCCATCTGCGAACTTGACCTGCCTGCAAACAAAAGACGAATCTGTGGCAAATTTCAGGACGGTAGCGCCATTATTGAAGGCGTGATTACAACAGACATACAGACGGACATGCTTATATCGTCTTAGAATTTCTCCCTGATGAAGAATATATACTTTATATAGTCGGGAATCGATATTTCGATGTGTTACAAACGGAAAGACAAACTTATTATAACCCCGTCACCATTCTATGGTGGTGGGTACAAAAATCACATATTTTACAAATTTTTGCAAAATTAACGTTACTTTTTTCCAAATTAGCACAATTTTATTTTTTTTTAAATTGAAAGCTAACAACAGATATTAAACAAAAGTAAAGAGAGAAATGAAATGCAGTGATATAATTTTTTGCTGCAAGTCCTTAAAATGCCACCAACATGGCCAAAAATGTGAAAATTTTACATGTTTTACAAACTTCTGAAAAAATAACGTTAAATTTTCAAAATTAGCTAAATTTTATTTTTTCAAATTGAAAGCTAACGAACAAATTTATTTAACAAAATCAGTCAAAATTCAAACAAAAATGAAAATTTGATAAACTTTTCCCATAGCTCAGGGGACCAATTCCTGTCGGTAAGGTTCCGGTCCACCTAGGGTCTTAAAAGTTGGCTCACTACTTGGCCGATTTCAGAGAGTGAACTATTATCGTTCCCAAATGACAGAAATTTTGCTATTTGTATTATCTCACCCTTTTATGCAATCAGATATTTTTGATCCCTTTGTATGGAAGGTACATAAAGGAGTGGTTCGATCCGAACCAAACTTCACATTTGTCTTAGTTTTGACCGTCAACAGAGCCCTTCAAAATTTATCTCTCCTACGATGCCTCCTTCTATTTTGGTATATTCGTTGTATGGGCTCCAAGCACTATGTGGCGCCTTAATTTTTCTATATTTGATCTATTTTTGGACCACTCCTTTGGCCAACTTTTTTTAGTATAGGGAACAAACTAAGATTCTCCGATTTGGAAGGTGAGGGCGACCTCCTTTCTACCTAGCCCACATTTTGAAATTTGAAAAAAATTCCCCGATTTGTTTGAAATTGTCAGCGAAGTTTGAGAGTGGTATTCACTTCATTATTTTTATACCCTCTACCATAGGATGGGGGGTATATTAACTTTGTCATTCCGAATCCAAATATTGCTCTAAGACCCATACTTTATACTTTATATATATTCTAGGTCGTGGTGGAGTTCTGAGTCGATCTATGCATGTCCGTCCATCTGTTGAAATCACGCTAACTTCCGAACAAAACAAGCTATCGACTTGAAACGTGCCATAAGTAGTTGTTATTGACGTAGGTCGGATGGCATTACAAATGGGCCATATCGGTCCACTTTTACGTATAGTGTCCATATAAACCGACGCCCAGATTTGGCTTGCGGAACCTCTTGGAGGAGCAAATTTTATCCGATCCGGTTGAAATGTGGTATGTGGTGCTAGTATATGGTCTCCAATAACCATGCAAAAATTGATCCATATCGGTGCATAATTATATATAGCCCCCATATAAACCGATCCCCAGATTTTACCTCCGTAGCCTCTTGGAGGAGCAAATTTTATCCGATCCGGTTGAAATGTGGTATGTGGTGTTAGTATATGATCTCTAACAACCATACAAAAATTGGTCGATATCGGTCCATAATTATAATCCGGGGATCAGTTTATATAGCCCCCATATAAACCGATCCCCAAATTTGACCTCCGCTGCCTCTTGGAGGAGCAAAATTCATCCGATTCGTTTGAAATTTGGTATGTGGTGTTAGTATATGGCCTTTAACAACCTTGCCTAACTAGGTCCATATCGGTCTATAGTTATATATAGCTCTCAGATAAACCGATCCCCAATCAAACAAAAATGGTCCATATCGGTTTACTTGAAATTCAAAGGGAACGTGGTAGAAGTTACATGGTACATGTTTTTTGTTCGATATCTGGTCGGCGAAGGAGAATAAAGAACAATTTTAACTTGAATATGGGGTAGCTGATTTTACAATATTTGGTCGGGGAGGGCGAGGGAGAGGAAAATGTTCACCTTGCCTTTTTATACCCTAAAGCACATACGAGGCAGTTCGGAAACTTCTTAGCCTAGCACAAAAAGCGCGGTATAAACAGAAAAAAGTTAAGTGTTTTGGAAACTTCCATCTCTGTTATGAACACATCTTAATTTTTGTTTCGATCTGGCAACTCCTTCATATAGAAACAGGTGTTCAAAAAAGACACATCCGCAATTTTTTTTTTACAATGGAAAAAATTAGAAATGCGTGCTGTCATTAAATATTTACATAAAAAAGGTTTATCGGGACAAGAAATTCACAATGATATGGTGAATGTGTTAGGTGAAAGGGCTCCTTCATAGGCAACAGCAAAAAATTGGGTTGCTGAATTTAAACGTGGTCGTACAACCATTAAAGATGAACCACCAGATGAAAAAGCTTTCTGCAAGATGGGTGCTCAAGCTTGTTTGGATCGTTTTAAGCGAAATAAAATGGATTTTAAGCGTCGTTTCATAACTGTTGATGAGACATGGATCCACCACTATACTCCAGAGACAAAAAAACAATCCAAACAATGGACTGAAGCTGGAGGAAGTGCCTCAAAGAAGGCAAAAACAATTCAATCGGCTGGTAAGGTTATGGCAACGGTTTTTTGGGACTTCAAAGGTATTTTATTGATTGACTATCTGCAAAAGGGTAAATTCAGAGTACTATTGCAACCTTTTGGATCAATAGATAATAACTTTGATCTGCAAAAAAATGTGCCTACCAGAAATATTGATTTTAGGCCCCATAAAATATATACCGATCGACTCAGAATCAGCTCCTAAGTCGATCTAGCGCTTGGTGTCCGTCCGTCCATGTATTTGTTGTTCGCAGGATTCCGGTCGCAATTATTAACCGATTTTGATGAAATTTGGTATGTTGCATTTGTTTGGTATAGAGACGAACGCTATTGAATTTGGAAGAAATCGGATCAAATTTAGATATAGCTCCCATATATATGTATCGTCCGATTTCGACAAATAGGTTCACGTTGCACTTTTTTACTAATCGATCGTCGTCAAATTTGGCACAAGGTAATCTTTTGCATCACCCTTTAAGTCTGCAAATTCAGATTCAGGAATCGGTTCAGATTTCGATAAATATAGCTCTCATATATATGTATATTTATGATGTGATATATATATGTGGTTAAATTTCAAGGGCCGATGTTGATTTTGAATAAAACACAAACTATTTAGGAAATTATTGTAATTTTATTTTATTATGATATATTGGTATTACTCAAATATGTGTGGAACAAAATATCGGCCAAATGGGCGCCGCGACCTCGGTGGCACACCTTCATCCGAGGGTCAAAATGTTCGATGACGCTGAGGCATAATGGAGGTTCTATGCAGTTAATGTGCCGAATTATCTCATCCTTTAGCTCTTGAATTGTTGCTGGCTTATCGACGCCAAATAACCCCAAAGATAAAAGTCCAACGGTGTCAAATCACATGATCTTGGCGGCCAATTGACATCGCCATTACGTGAGATAACACGGCCATTGAATTTGTTGCGCAAAAGAGCCATTGTTCCGTCCTGCTGAAACCAAATATCGTCCACATCCATATCTTCCAATTCGGGCCATAAAAAGTTCGTTATCATCTCACGAATACCATTCACAGTAACTGCCTGACCGGCCTCATTTTGGAAAAAATACGGCCCGATGATGCCGCCAGCCCATAAACCGCACCTAGCACAAAAAGCGCGGTATAAACAGAAAACAAGTATATACAGCAGTAAGTTCGGCCGGGCCGAATTTTAAATACCCACCACCATGAACCAATTATTAGGGTTTCCTTTGAAATTTCAGGAGGGCTTGAGGACTTGAGGACACTTCCCGATGATAAATTTAAAGATTTCACCTATGAGGACTATATCAGATTCTGGATTTAGTTCTAAATTTCAGCCAAATTGGATAAAAACTACGAATTCTATAAGCCCAAAAAGAAAAATCGGGAGATCGGTTTATATGGGGACTATACCAAAACATGGATCGCTACTCACCATTTTTGGCACACCTCTTTATGGTTCTAAAATACCTCTAGAATTTGAAATTGAGGCAAATTGGATAAAAACTACGGATTCTATAAGCCCAAGAAGTAAAGTCGGGAGGTCGGTTTATATGGGGGCTATACCAAAACATGGACCGACACTAACCATTTTTGGCACACCTCATCAAGGTCCCAAAATATCTCTAGATTTTCAATTTCGCGCAAATTGGATGAAAACTACGGTTTCTATAAGCGAAAGACCCCAAATCGGGAGGTCGGTTTATATGGGGGCTATACCAAACCATGGACCGACACTCACCATTTTTGGCACACCTCTTCAAGGTCCCAAAATACCTCTAGATTTTCAATTTCGCGCAAATTGGATGAAAACTACGGTTTCTATGAGCGAAAGACCCCAAATCGGGAGGTCCGTTTATATGGGGGCTATACCAAAACATGGACCGACACTCACCATTTTTGGCACACCTCTTCAAGGTCCCAAAATATCTCTAGATTTTCAATTTCGCGCAAATTGGATGAAAACTACGGTTTCTATGAGCGAAAGACCCCAAATCGGGAGGTCCGTTTATATGGGGGCTATACCAAAACATGGACCGACACTCACCATTTTTGGCACACCTCTTCAAGGTCCCAAAATATCTCTAGATTTTCAATTTCGCGCAAATTGGATGAAAACTACGGTTTCTATAAGCGAAAGACCCCAAATCGGGAGGTCGGTTTATATGGGGGCTATACCAAAACATGGCCCGATATAGCCCATCTTCGAACTTGACCTGCACGCAGACAAAAGACGATTCTGTGCCAAATTTCAGGACGATAGCTCCATTATTGAATGCTGTAGCGTGATTACAACAGACAGCCAGACAGACAGACAGACGGACAGATGGACAGATGGACATGCTTATATCGTCTTAGAATTTCTCCCTGATCAAGAATATAAAGTATATATATATAGTCGGAAATCGATATTTCGATGCGTTACAAACGGAATGACAAACTTATTATACCCCGTCACCATTCTATGGTGGTGGGTATAAAAACAAAAATTAAGTATCGTTAAAATTTTTGCACACGGTTACAGTATATAAAATTCTACATCCCTTGTCGTTAAAATAAATGTCACAAGTGGTCTGTTGTTTTTGTAGTGAAACTTCAAAGTCAAACTTCATAGAAATTTTTGTGGAAAAAAGGCTGAAAAAAGTGAAAACGTTCCCGTTGAAAATTTTATTTATTTTAAAAAGTATTGTAAAAGTTAAACATTTTTCAATGGAACCATCAAGTTCAAGTTATTTTGCAAATACGTCGTTAACATTTGTGTCTCAAATTATGTGTGGAAGTGATTTAGATGTAGTTATTTATATTGAAAATGCAAAAAAAATTATATTTTTATATTTTAAATGGATATATAGTTATTATTCGTCCACATTCAAGTGTCATAATTTGTAGTTTATATTAAAGAGGACATAAATCTGTGTTATATTGCCCTTTTGTGCTTTTTAGAAGCCATGCATTGTTTAATACAAGTGTTGCAGCAGTCAAATTAGCTAAAAATCACATTGATATCGCGACTGGTGCTGTTGTTGTGTGTTGTGTTTTGTTGTTTTTCATGTTACTTTTTCTATTTATTTGTGCTCTTCTTTTCCGTATATTAATGTTGTTATTTTTGTTTCTTTTAATAATATTCTTTATTACAATAATATTTACAATAAAACTTTATTACGATAATGATGATGATAATGATGATGATGTGGATGATTAACTTTAAGATGTATAAAATGCAATGTTTAAGTTCTCATACTGTACTCCTTGCACTATATACCTACACTGATATTTGGGATTACTTAATAAAATTTTACTCAAATGTACTTAGAAAACATTTTTTTTTAACTTATTTTAATGGCATTAACTGAAAAATAAAGAAAAATTATCCTAACATAGCTTCCCTGATTTGATCCAAGAAAATATGCTACTCTAACCCACTGTGCGACGAGCGTGAGAGGTGCAATTGTTGGGCACGACGACGAGTTGAGGTGGACGGCTCTTCAGCAACATTTTCATAATAAGTCTGGATAACTTTAACACGTTGTTGGATTGTGTATTCTCCATGGTTCAAATTGAGTAAGTCTGAAATAGAGAAATGTCAAATAAAATTCGGAAAAAAAAACTTTGCGTATAGGTGTGGTTCACATTCAACATCGGCCCTTACAATTTATATACAGTTGTGCTCAAAATAATAGTAGTGCTGTGCTGAATTTTTTTTTCTGCTTCTTCTATTCCTTCCGCTAAAGGTTTATTTTATCTTTGTTTTTTACTATATCATTGTTTGGAGTATGCATAATAAAAAAATACCGTTGGTTTAACTTCTGATGCTATTGTTGTTGTAAAAAAATCGATATAAGAAGAATCCCTTTGCAAGCTCCAAAACAAATAAAAGGGTTATAAGCTAGCTTACAAACAATTAAAAGACGAAAATAATTTAGCTGTCCATAGTCCAAGAAAAGTCACTCTCCTTTCACAAAAAACATGTATCGAAAAGAATAAAGTATGCCCAAGAGGATTTCCATTGGTCAGTGCAGAAATGGAGGAACATTCCCCAGTACAGAAATGGAGGAACATTGGATGGATGAGTCAAAAATGGTGCTTTATGATTGAAGAGGATCCCGTCTATATGTTCGGCAACCTAAAAACACTGAGTACAGTACCAATTTTACGACAAAAACTGTAAATCACGATGGTGCTTTAATTTATTTGCTACTACTATTATTTTGAGCGCAGCTGTATATGATGTGATCATTAGTATCCCTAGAAAGTGGAAACATATCAGCCAGTCAGTCAGTTCAAATATACATATTTTTAGCTAAGGACAAAAGGCCTGCAATGAAAAGTTGATCAACTATGCTACGCAAAAATTACATTCTATCGACAATATTTTTGTCAGTGTACGTATAGCCTGTTTATTATAAATTTGGTCATGGTGGTTTATCTCATTTATTCCCGGATTTCAAATGTTGTGCCCGGTAATATTTCTGCCACTATGGCGCTATGGTTAGTAAAGGGTGATTCTTTTGAGGTTAGGATTTTCATGCATTAGTATTTGACAGATCACGTGGGATTTCAGACATGGTGTCAAAGAGAAAGATGCTCAGTATGCTTTGACATTTCATCATGAATAGACTTACTAACGAGCAACGCTTGCAAATCATTGAATTTTATTACCAAAATCAGTGTTCGGTTCGAAATGTGTTTCGCGCTTTACGTCCGATTTATGGTCTACATAATCGACCAAGTGAGCAAACAATTAATGCGATTGTGACCAAGTTTCGCACTCAGTTTACTTTATTGGACATTAAACCAACCACACGAATGCGTACAGAAGAGAATATTGCGTCTGTTTCTGAGAGTGTTGCTGAAGACCGTGAAATGTCGATTCGTCGCCGTTCGCAGCAATTGGGTTTGTGTTATTCGACCACATGGAAGATTTTACGCAAAGATCTTGGTGTAAAACCGTATAAAATACAGCTCGTGCAAGAACTGAAGCCGAACGATCTGCCACAACGTCGAATTTTCAGTGAATGGGCCCTAGAAAAGTTGGCAGAAAATCCGCTTTTTTATCGACAAATTTTGTTCAGCGATGAGGCTCATTTCTGGTTGAATGGCTACGTAAATAAGCAAAATTGCCGCATTTGGAGTGAAGAGCAACCAGAAGCCGTTCAAGAACTGCCCATGCATCCCGAAAAATGCACTGTTTGGTGTGGTTTGTACGCTGGTGGAATCATTGGACCGTATTTTTTCAAAGATGCTGTTGGACGCAACGTTACGGTGAATGGCGATCGCTATCGTTCGATGCTAACAAACTTTTTGTTGCCAAAAATGGAAGAACTGAACTTGGTTGACATGTGGTTTCAACAAGATGGCGCTACATGCCACACAGCTCGCGATTCTATGGCCATTTTGAGGGAAAACTTCGGAGAACAATTCATCTCAAGAAATGGACCGGTAAGTTGGCCACCAAGATCATGCGATTTGACGCCTTTAGACTATTTTTTGTGGGGCTACGTCAAGTCTAAAGTCTACAGAAATAAGCCAGCAACTATTCCAGCTTTGGAAGACAACATTTCCGAAGAAATTCGGGCTATTCCGGCCGAAATGCTCGAAAAAGTTGCCCAAAATTGGACTTTCCGAATGGACCACCTAAGACGCAGCCGCGGTCAACATTTAAATGAAATTATCTTCAAAAAGTAAATGTCATGGACCAATCTAACGTTTCAAATAAAGAATCGATGAGATTTTGCAAATGTTATGCGTTTTTTCTAAAAAAAAAGTTATCAAGCTCTTAACAAATCACCCTTTATATCCGCTTTACATAGGAAGGATCGTGGGTTCAATCCAATATTCAGACGAACACCAAAATTATTTGCAGCTAGTTTTTAAGATGATTTTGAACAAATATTGTTATTATTTTTTGATTAATAGCCCACAATAAAGAAATTCACTATTAAATTGCCACAATTTTAATTTGTACAGCCTGTAAACGTGGTCTTTGTCATGATGAGTCGAAATCATTTAAGGTCAATCAAAAGTCCAAACAAAAATGTATTACGCCAGAAATGACCTTGAACATTACAATATTCAACACCAGCACAACCACCACGACAAACACTCATTTACAATTTCCCACAAAAATGGCCATACACCGGTAGAGCATGTGTGGTGCATACAGAATTTCTAAATATTTTCCTAATCTTCCACCATGAACTCTTCATGGTAATTTCGGATTTAGTTGCAATGCGCACATTTGTATTTAGTAAAATTGTCGTTTATAGTCACAATGGCTGTTATGATGGCATACCACCGCCTCCAAATCGGAATTCCATGTTGGGCAATTAAAATTGGCCAAAAACTTTAATTTAATTGTGACTAGTTAAGTAGTTGTTGGGGGAGGGTCTATTTAAATACGGAGGTCTATTCAGCTTGATCATCAGTTCAGTAGTTGAGTAGCAGTAGCAAGCAGCAAGTTCGCTAACAGTTTTTTGTGATTTTTTTTGGGATTAAAAATCTTAAGTGTGAAATCGTTAAAATGAAGGTATGAAGAGAATATAATACAAATAAATAAAATACGGAAGAACTTCCAATTGTGAATATAAAAAATGGTGTCTCCGCAAATATGCACTAAAAGAAAAAGAATTGTCTATCGAGACCGATCTCTAGAATATTTGCTTAACCCTTCATGTTATGAGTGTTATTGCCGTGTTATGCAGATGGATAAAACAAAGAAAATTGCATATAGTGAGGCACATTGCGAAATGTAGAATTTCACTATTTTCGATTACAGTGTCTCAGCAGATAATAAAGTTATTCCGGGTATTTTGTGTTCATTTTGAGCTCATTAACTGCAATATCTCTTTTCAATGTAGGACGAGTATACTCGTCCTTGGCAGCGAATGGGTTAAAAAACGGAAAATGAAAAACAAAGGATTTATTGTTCATCATAGGCTGATTGTAACTAGCAGAGAATGAAGCCAATCCATTTCATGTCGGCGGCGGATGTAAACATTTAATAGACGATATAAATTTGTCTATTCGGCGGCGGTCAATTATCCATTATAAAATTAATTTGAAGTTATTATTATGAGATTAGTTGTACAACCAATCGTAAAATCAAGCCAACGGATATTATCGTCCGAATAAACTATACTATGAACGATGCACGCGACGACGCGTTGAAGAAAATCTAATGAAAATATTACCTCCCAAATTATTTTAAATTTAAATTCAGTAGATTTATAGAGTGGATGATTTTGATTTGAATGATTTCTGTTTGAAAAAAAAACAAGCTACACAGAAAAAATATTGAAAAATTTAAGCTGAACTTTAACTACCATTGTATTTCTCTTTGTAGGTCTTCTCATGTATTATGGCTCTCGCTTTGGCATCCCAAGCCCAAGCTGGTCTCTTACCTCATCATGGAGATGGTCATGGTCTCGTTCATCATGGATCGGATTTCCATCATACCGATATACATCACAGTGAAGGTGTTCATCTGGGCCATTCCGCCCAACTTGTTGTAGATGGTCACCATGGTATTGAACATCATCCAGTATATCATCATTCGGATCATCATGCCGCTTTGGAAGATGTCCATCATGATGCTGGTCATCATGGTGTTTATGCCGGTGAAGTTCATAATGCTCCAGCTGCTAAGATTATTCATCATGAACCCATTCATAAGATCGAACCTGTACATCATGTCACCAAAGTCGTCCATCATGAACCTCATCACTTTTTGCACTATACAAATTCTGTTGTCGATCATCATGTGGTCCATCAAAATCATCATGTCGATGAACATCATCATGCCGCAGATTTACATCACACGGAATTGCATCATGGCGATGTTGCACACCATGGAGATGCTCATCATCATGCTGCTGCTGTGGTCCATCACGCCGATGTACATCATGACGATCATGGTCATCACCATGCTGCTCTTGTTCATCATGCAGTACCCGTTCACCATCACCATGGCCACCACAATGCTGCCATTGTTCATAAAGTGTATCCTGCCCATTGGGCCAGCAAAGTGAGAATTACTGAGAAACACTATTAAACGATTTCATTTCCCACCAAAGAAATTCCTAAATGCCCCTAACTGAAAAACTCATTGGAGTTCTTCAAGCGATTTTCCAAGCCGTAATTTATTCAACATCAATTATCGATCATTTGTAATAACCACGTCCATTCTCATCCATGGCAAATGTCGATGCGACTGCATTGTTACATCCTTGTTAACATTCAAACTAGCTTTTAAGTCATGCTCATATATTTTTTGTGTATATTTGTTATCTATGATGTAATTTTTTTGTTGATTTTTAAAAAAAAAATTTGAAAAAAGAAAAATCAGTTTTTAATTTGGAAAATGGAAGGTTCAATTAAAACAAAAACTGTTATGTCTACTAATTTTGCATCATAATCGATCATACATTTACCCAATATGGCATCATAATCTCTTAACCATTATCTCCCGTGAATTAGGAAAATGAACCGATTTAATGTTCCCTCCAATTTTAAAGCCTTTAGACCTGGCAAAAGCCATTTCAACGCATCTTTTTAATTGCTAATGTTTAAGTCTTGAAATCGCTACCGTAGTCAGGTAATCTTTACACAACGTAAAGTTCCTGATCCATTTGACAGGTACAAACATGTCCATTAAGGTCAGAACGGTCTATGTCAGGTATAGTGGCGGCCGGATATTTCAAGTTCCCTTAGACCATTTAGTCCATTGTGATACCACAGTGGTGAACTTCTCTCTTATCACTGAGTGCTACCTAATTCGGAACTGTGTTCCACAGTGCGGTGGAGCCACTTAAAGAAGCTTTGAAACACTCAGAAATATCGCTAGCATTACCGAGAGGGGACAATACACCGCTGAAATTTTTTGGTGTTTTGTCGAAACTGGGATTGAACCCATGACAATTGTATGCAATTCGGGCATGCTAACCATTGCACCACGATTATTCCCTGTCTGTGTAGAAATTTAAGTAACATTTTCTCATAAGAGTCTGTATACACCTCACTATTGGGAATTTGTCGGTCAACTTTCTTGTCAAAGAATGACTTCACTTGAGTCTAGTCAACTGGGTTGGCGGATCGGATCACAAATATTGTATGGTATTGGATGCAGCATGGCACTAAGGTGTGATATTTTGAAAAATAAATATTTCCTATATGATTTTTAATGCATTCTTACGCTTGCCTAAATCGTTTGAACCAAAATATTTTCAAAAATTGGCAATTTTTCAAGAATGGATGTAGCATTTTTTCGATAAAATTGAAATAATTTGTATCATTTTATTAATTCTTACTCTATTTTAAACCCAATTGAAACAAACAAAGTTAAAATTCTCCATTAAAATCGAGTTATAACAAGTAAGGAAACTCTAAAGTTGGACGGGGCCGACTATATTATACCCTGCACCACTTTGTAGATCTATATTTTCGATACCATATCACATCCGTCAAATGTGTTATATATAAAGGTTTGTCCCAAATTCATACATTTAAATATCACTCGATTTGGACAGAATTTGATAGACTTTTACAAAATCTATAGACTCAAAATTTAAGTTGGCTAATGTACTAGGGTGGAACACAATTTTAGTAAAAACAAGTATAAACGGCCGTAAGTTCGGCCAGGCCGAATCTTATGTACCCTCCACCATGGATTGCGTAGAAACTTCTACGAAAGACTGTTATACACAATCGAATTACTTGGGTTGTGGTATTTTAAATCGTTTTCTAAATTTTGAGTTAGTCCACACGTGGTATATATTAGACAAAAAGGTATGTAAGTCTACAAATAATTACGAATCGATATGGACTTTTGCACGGCACTTAGGGAGCCAGAATTGTACCAAATTTCAACCAGATCGGATGAATTTTGCTTCTCCACAAGGCATCGGAGGTCAAATCTGGGGATCGGTTTATATGGGGGCTATATAAAATTATGGACTGATATGAACCTATTCATGCATGGTTGTTGGATACCATATACTAACATCACGTACCACATTTCAACGGAATCCGTTGAATTTTGCTCTTCCAAGGGGCTCCGGAGGTCAAATCTGGGGATCGGTTTATATGGGGGCTATACATAATTATGGACCGATTTCGGCCAATTTCTGCATGGGTGTTTGAGGCCATATATTAACACCACGTACCAAATATCAACTGAATCAGATGAATTTTGGTCTTCCAAGAGGCTCCGGAGGTCAAATCTGGCGTTCGGTTTATATGGCTCTATATATGGTTATGCACCGATGTGGACCAATTTTTGCATGGTCATTAGAGACCGTATACTAACACCATGTACCAAATTTCAGCCGGATAGGATGAAATTTGCTTCTCTTAGAGGCTCCGCAAGCCAAATCTGGGGATCGCTTTATATGGAGGCTATATATAATTATGGACCGATATGGACCAATTTTTGCATGGTTGTTAAAGACCATATACTAACACAATGTACCAAATTTTAGCCGGATCGGATGAAATTTGCTTCTCTTAGAGGCTCCGAAAGCCAAATCGGGGGATCGGTTTATATGGGGGCTATATATAATTATTGACCGACGTAGACCAATTTTTGCGTAGGTGTTAGAGACCATATACTAACACCATGTACCAAATTTCAGCCGGATCGGATGAAATTTTCTTCTCTTAGAGGCTCCGCAAGCCAAATCTGGGGATCGGTTTATATGGGGTATATATATAATTTTGGACTGATGTGGACCAATTTTTGCATGGTTTTTAGAGACCATATACTAACACAATGTACCAAATTTCAGCCGGATCGGATGAAATTTGCTTCTCTTAGAGGCTCCGAAAGCCAAATCGGGGGATCGGTTTATATGGGGGCTATATATAATTATGGACCGATGCGGACCAATTTTTGCATGGTTGTTAGAGACCATATAGTAACACCATGTACCAAATTTCAGCCGGATCGGATGAAATTTGCTTCTCTTAGAGGGTCTGCAAGCTAAATTTGGGGGTCCGTTTATATGGGTGCTATACGTAAAAGGGGACCCATGTGGCCCATTTGCAATACCATCCGACCTACATCAACAGCAACTACTTGTGCCAAGTTTCAAGTCGATAGCTTGTTTCGTTCGGAAGTTAGCGTGATTTCAACAGACGGACGGACATGCTCAGATCGACTCCTAATTTCACCACGACCCAGAATATATATACTTTATGGGGTCTTAGAGCAATATTTCGATGTGTTACAAACGGAATGACAAAGTTAATATACCCCCATCTTCTGGTGGAGGGTATAAAAAAAGGAAATGTTGGTATTTTGACCATTTTGGTCGAAATTAGAAAAACATATATATGGGAGCTATATCTAAATCTGAACCGATTTCAATCAAATTTTGCACACTTGACTATACTACTAATTGTACTCCTAGTGCAAAATTTCAACCAAATTCGGCCAAAAATCTGGCTTCTGAGGCCATATAAGTCCATATCGGACGGAAGATATATATGGGAGCTATATCATAATCTGAACCGATTTCAATCAAATTTTGCACACTTGACTATACGGCTAAGTGTTATGTTTGTACAACATTTCAAGCAAATCGGTATAAAACTCTGGCTGCTGGGTCCATATTAGTGCATATCGGGCGAAAGATATATGTGGGAGATATATCTAAATCTGAACCGATTTCTTCCAAAATCAATAGGGTTCTATTCTGACCCAAATTAGGAACATGTGCCAAATTTGAAGGCGATTGGACGTAAATTGCGACCTAGACTTTGATCACAAAAATGTGTTCACAGGACGGACGGACGGGCGGACGGACATGGTTAAATCGACTCAGGGACCCACCCTGAGCATTATTGCCAAAGACACCATGTGTCTATCTCGTCTCCTTCTGGGTGTTACAAACATATGCACTAACTTATAATACCCTGTTCCACAGTGTGGCGCAGGGTATAAAAATTTAATTAAAATTACTTACTGTGTAGTTAAAACGAAAAACATCTTTATGATGGCATTTTTGGAAGTATTTTTAAAGTTGTGCCTCTACACTGATAGAAAAAATTGAACGGACGTTGTCAAAATGAAACGGAAACGTTCACAAAAAATCAAAACGGTATGTTCGCGATTTCATGAACGGCATTCATTTTTCTTTGGCCATAAGAAGTCTTAAAATAATCGTTAGACGTTGTTATGGCAACTCCGCCGTTGGTGTAATCTGCTAAGGCGACTGTTAACGCGTATCGTGCAGGCAACACAGTTCCGAGTCACGGTAGAGGAAATATTTTTTTAATTTTGTTTATAAATTCGTAACCATTACATTTTCAGATCATGGACGCTGGTTGTTGTTTTGACAACGTATGGTGTAATTTTTACGTTGTCAGATTGATCCCATCTGTTCTCAGTGCAAAATTGCATTGCAATCGGTTCAGATTTATATATATCTCCCGTATATATGTATAGCCCGATTTTCTCATATTTGGTTATAGATCCCTTATTTAGTAACTGATCCTACTCAATGTTGATACAATGTTATCTTCAATTGTATTAATTAAGCCTGCAAAAAAAAATCATAGAAATCGGTTCCTATTTAGATATAGCTCCCATATATATGAATCGCCTGATTTTCCAAAATTTGACTATATAACCCTTATTTATTAGCTTATCCTACTCAAAGTTGCAAAAATCTCATCTTCTATAGTACTAACTATACCTGAAAAGAATCATCCAAATGGGTCCAGTTTTACATATGGAGCCACCATGGTGCAATGGTTAGCATGCCCGCCTTGCATACAAGGTCGTGGATTCGATTCCTGTTTCGACCAAACACCAAAAAAACAAGTTTTTCCGCGGTGGATTATCCCACCTAAGTAGTGCTGACATTGCTGAGTGTTTCAAAGCTTCTCCAAGTGATGCAATGTGAAACGCCGTTCGGACTCGGCTATAAGAAGGAGGTCCCTTGTCTTTGAGCTTAACATGGAATCGGGCAGCACTCAGTGATAAGAGAGTAAAACTTTCGCGACTGTGGTATCACAATGGACTGAATAGTCTAAGCGAGCCTGCTGCTACTATACCTAACCTAACCTACATACAGCTCCATATATATGCATCGCCCTATTTTTCCAAATTTGGCCATAAAATGCTTATTTATGACTCAACTCAAAGTTGGCAAAATCTAGTCTTCTATAGAAGTAACTATACCTGTAGAGACTCATCAAAATTGGTTAAAATTTAGATGTAGCTCCCATATATATGTATCTATAATTTTCTTAAATTTGGCCATAATATCCTCATTTACTAACCGATCTTACTCAAAGTTGGTACAATGTTATCTTAATTTTCCTAAATGTTGTCATCATACACTGAAAAATATTTACGTGATATTAAAGATTACGCAACCTAAATTTTAGGATGCGAAATTTACAAAATATTAAGAACAAATTTCTTTAAAATAATGAAATTTTAATTAAAATAAAGTTTATAATCTTTGTTTAAATTTTTTTTCATTAAATCCGTTAAAGTCGCAGGCTAATTTTCCTTAAAGTAAAGAAACACATTTTTGACGGATATTTCGAAGTAAAAAAATATTTTCTTAATTCCAAAATAACTTTAAACCAAAATAAGTCTTAGCCTATATTTGAAGCGTTTTTATTTTAAATCTAAAGATTCAATATTTCAGTTAGTTTAAGGACGATTTCTTTAAATCAAAAATGTGTTTCTTTACTTTAACGAAAATTTGCCTTAGTTTAAAGTCATGCAACTTTAACGAAGGGACGCAAATTTTCAAAATGTGTGTCCTAAATTTAATGAAAAAAAATTTGAAGCAAAGATTATAAACTTTCTTTTAATTAAAATTTCATTATTTTAAAGAAATTTGACCTTAATACTGTGTAAATTGCGCATCCTAAAATTGAGGTTACGTAATCTTTAATATCACGTAAATATTTTTTTTAGTGTAGACTTATATATAGCTCTTACATAAATATATTACACCATTAGAAAAAATCATGAACGGCGTGGTCATTTCGAAACGATCCGTTCATGAAAGTGAATCAACACACATGTGTTGTCAAACTGAGAACAGATGGAGTCAATCTGACAACGTACAACTGACACCATACGTTGTCTAAACAACAACCAGCGTTATGATCTGAAAACGTTACATTATGGTTACGAATTTATAAAAAAAAATTAAAAAAATACTTCCGCTACCGTGACTCGAACTTGTGTTGCCTGCACGATACAGCACATTGCACCAACGGCGGAGTTGCCATAACAACGGCTAACGGTTATTTTAAGACTTTTCATGGTCAAAGAAAAACGAATGCCGTTCATGAAACATTCCGTTTTGTTTTTTTTTTTTTTTTTGTGAACGTTTCCGTTTCATTTTGACAACGTCCGTTCACGATTGTGAAACGCAATTTTTTCTATAAGTGTAGCCGATTTTCACATATTTGACTATAGTAAGCTGTAGGTGTAAACTCAAGTATAGCTCCTAATATTAGTCGTTAATATTCAGATTGAGATAATGTTCCCATAAACCTATACGCCTTAATTTTTTTTTAGTTTAGATAAGTAAACAAGGTTTATTTCCCAAACCTACTCCAATGATACCCCACAAATGCTTATGTTCACTAATTCAGTAGGGGGTATATAGGGTATGATATAGTCGGTCCCACTCGACTTTCTACATTACTCAATTGTTTAAATTCTCTCTTATATCTTGAGGCTTGTAATTTTCCTCCATTAAATGTAACCAAACTGTTCAAAGAGCTAAATTGAATGACCTTGGATTCCACAAATATCCAATGAATAATTCTTTTTGTTGTTTTTGCTTTGTTATTTTGTTTTATTCTCGTGCAACAAAATAATCAGCCGTCAATGATTATTAATAACCAACACAGAGACTACAAATTTACGATTTATTAACCAACTAATAATACTCAGCTGTCTTGTTGAACTAGCCTCCCATAGAACCAATCTAGTCGGCCAACCAGCCACACAGTCCACTCAATTGTGATTGCCAGGTAATGATAATGTCCTCTGTCCCACAAAAGCCAAGTGCAGAACGTGAGATAACGCCCACTAATCTCCATGACCATATATCAAGCAACGGGGGTGTATGATGGACTATGCGGATTGTCGTCTCTAGTAGTATGGCAACCATTCGCCGGGTTAACTTTGTCACAAACAAAAGGCCTTTACAGTTGTCCCACGAATGTAATGGAGAAGTGGTTAGTACTGATGTTGCTACAAAACGCAATTGCAAAACACTTGTGAGAACTATGCACTCTGTACGCGAGTAACGAAGTTGATCTGTGCAGTATTTGCTATATCTGCCATGTCCTCTACCGAGAAGCAAACAAAAAAATGGAAAATATGTTGCACTGGTAATCAAATCTGCTGCTCAGGTGATTACACAAACTTCCATAAATACTTACATTTTCTAAGATTACTCTACATGCTCTTCTATCATCTAAGAGTTACGTTTCTATTCTACACGGTAATAAAAACTACTGGAATGCATCAGCCCATAATCCATTAATCACAAATCGCCTGACGGGGCCGACTTTCTACTTTACTGAATTAGGGCACGTATTTATTTGGCATAGATGTGCTCCCAATTCTATGTACCTGATCATTATTCCCACAGTCCTACTGAGTGTTGTCCTACTCTTCTCGAGTATTTCACCAGTCTTTTTCTTATCTGGGTCACTCCATAATATTTTCATCGCCTTTCCGATCATAACATTGATCGATACCGCACATTCATGCAACTCGGCCACGTTGCCTGTATTGACTTTGCGTTCTCTAAGTTCAGTTCACTGTGTGTCCTAGCTTTTATTGCGCATTCTACCGTTTTCTGAGTATTCGTTGATCATGCTCTTGCATTCCAAAATGGTTCTCGATCGAACCGTAATATCTGCTATTGCCTTCATTGCCCTCCGGAAATCTGTGAAAATGTTCACGTTTTGCTAGCTCGTGTTATTCCCGAACACATTCCGTTATGACACACCCTTCTGCATGCAGGATTGTGCTGTGGTTCGGTAATCGGAATAGGTTCTCGGTGACTGGGTCCTCCACATATATGCCCAGTCCCGTCCTCTCACCCAACTTCGATCTATCGCTGTAACAGTTATTTCACTCTGGGGTCCCATTCTCCCAGGCAAATCTTACTGACATCGGAATGTCACACACAGCGTTGCCAGAATTGTTTCACCGAAAACCGCTAGATTTGCCCAAAAAAATAGCTAAAAAAGCTAAAAAATGTTTAAAAAAAGCTAGAAAGAAAGCTAAATTTTGTTATATCAAAATTCACAAATGAAATAAAGACTTTATTTCACTTATAATGCATATTATTTTAATTGTATTCATTTTAATTCTACTTCTGTGAGACTATAACAATACCTAAGCCATATGATCTCTGTGTGCGTACTCGATACATTTTGATTACTATCACAAATTTTTACTGGAAGTAATTCGTTTACATTTCCCAGTAAAAACGTGCAATTATCAGCTGGTTAATCATCGACAAATCCAATGTGCGATATATTGCACAATGTCGCATAGAAGTGCATTAGAAAATATCAATATATTTCGTTTTTGCTTTTGGTTTAAAACCGCTGAATTTATGATAAATTCGTGATCGTGGAAACTTCTTCTAATTTTACCCAAGAGAATAAAACCCATTCTTACTGTCTTGCAAGTTTATACTGAATAACTTTTATTGGAAAATTACCCAAACAAACCTATTGTTGTCGAATGTTCGTAAATGTAAATCCATTCTATTAATAAATAAAAGATTTGTTTTTAGCGCGCGTTTAAAAATGTTTTGATTGATTTTATTTATTGTATTTTTTTGAAATTAAAAAATAATACCCCATTCAAAACTTTATTTCCTTAATTAGTTCTTATGATTTTAATGAATGATTTTGGTATTGAATCCGAGTCAAATTTGAATTTATCCGTTTTTTAGCTTTTTCTTCATGAATGAAGTGAAATAAAGTGTTTAAAAATATCTTCTATTTTTGAACGCTTTTTTGATTTGTGGTCAAGATACAAAAAATCCACAAATATAAAGACTATTTCATTAATTTTAAGAATTTTTTAAAATTGATCCACGCCGTTTTTCATGTATAGATTTAAGTTGAATCACTTAACTATAAGGACAAAACGACTTTATCAAGCCGACAAAGAAAACAGTTTATATAAGAGAAATTCAAATGATATTATAACCAAAATTCGCGTTCGTATTTTAAGGACATTAAATCTTTGGCCTCACGACAATATCTTTTCAGTGTACAAAGCAATTCATATCTACTATTTTAATTTAGTAATATCATAATAACTTTAGAATATTATAATAGCATAAAAAGGATCAACGAGTCAAATGCTAATATTCCTAATAATTTAGTGACAGTTTATTTAAGGAACATGTATCTGTATCTACCATTAGATTTAAAGTTTACGATAACTTTTATGAATATGAGGAAAAAACGTTATAACAAGGTGTAGTTGATGGGAAAATGCCCGCAAAATGGCTGGAATCAGCATTAATGTTTCAATTGAGCTTTGAAATATGTGGAAAACCTTATTCTGACAGCAAGCCTTAGATAAAAGCGCCGTTTTATCCATATTTCAATAGAAATATGTCGAAAATAAAAAAAAGCCAAAAATAGCTAAAAGGGTCATGAAAAAAGCCAGAAAAAAAGCTAAAAGCTAAATGCATTTTTTTCCCGCTAAACGACTTCAAAAAAAGCCAAATCTAGCGGGAAAAAAGCTAAATTGGCAACGCTGGTCACACAAGGCAGTCACGGCCACCACAGTTATATGATCATGGGTTGTTGCCACCGTCGCACCCATTATCCTTTGGTGGTTCGCGGCTACGCTATACAATCATGGTTGTTGCCGGATCCACCATTTCACCTACCGTCGCACCTATTATCCGTTGATGGTTCGCAGCTACGCTTTTGATATGAACCTCTATAGATCTTAGGTCCAGTATCGTTTCCAAGACTGTAGTTGACGTGCTCTTCATTTCCCCAGCTATGCCAAGACAACATGTCCGTTGGAACCCTTTGCACTTCCTTTCTATTAATATCCATCACGCGTATGTCACGATTGTCCTTATTACGCTCTCATATACCGAGTGCGTCATCATAGGATTCAGGCCCATTTAGAGCCCTCCGCTCTTCTATACAGTGTCCAACATCTATGGCTTTCTCAGTCCTCTCTTTGATGACGATCTTCCAATTCAGTTTCCGGTCTATGTTTAATCCTAAGTACTTCTTTTCCAAGAAGCTTGGTTCGGTATATTGGGGAGTACCCAATTTCAACTGCATAAATATACACTATGTTTTCTGTAAATAAATGAGGGAAGTAAATATTTAAAAGTTGTTAAAAATAGTCATAACAACAGGTTTTTAAAATGTCAGGCACGGTGAAGCTGCCTTTCTGACCATATACCGGAAAATGAAGCACTCTCTATGTTGTCTGTCAATAAATGTAAGATTTGAGGTTTTTACTTCAAAAAGTCTGGCAATAAGGAGCGTCGCCTCCCGGACAAGTATCAAAACACTAAGTACTTTTCTTGCAGTTTCAAAAAGTTGAAAAATAAAGTGTTTGTCTAGACGCCACCTTAACCTTTCCTGAAAATTTCAAGCAAATCGGAGATCTTTGTTCAAACTTTCAAAGGAGGAAGTCCCGCTCCCCGTCCAAATATTAAAAATCAGATACCATATATTGAATTCATAACCTCCTCGACGCCCTCTGCAAATTTCACTCAAATCCGAAAATTTTTGTTTTTATTATTTTATTATTGTATAGATGCCAATTCCAACCTTCTCTGAAAATTTCAAACAAATCGGAGAACTTATTGAAAACTTCAAGCACATTGAAGAACTTGAAGGCAAGGGGAAGTCCCCCTCCTCGTTCCAATATTAAACAAGTATATACAGCAGTAATATACTTGTTTAACATTGGCCAGGCCGAATCTTAAATACCCAATACTTTGAAAATTCTTCGTCGTAGCGGGTTACTTGATAATATATAGCATTTTGGGGGTTTGATGACAAATCTTCTCCCAAGCAAATCAGTTCAACCAGTACGCTTCCCGAAGAAAAAAGATCAGATTCGGGATTTATGAGAACCAATTTTGTTTGAGTTTTAGAGAAATCATAAACATATCGTTATGTTATATGATAAAATAACGCCTTGATTTGAAATCTTAAATCTGTAGATTTTTCCCGCCATTATTTAAATGAATACGATGAGTAAAATCTTGAAATTTTACTTTCAGTTTCAAGCAATTTTCATGATCAGTGCGCCTGCTATACCCTGAAAGAAGTGTTTTCTTTTCTGAGGAACGAAATTTTAGACACGCAAAGTTTTTTTTTACACAAATTTTAGAGACAATCGTTGAATCGCTTATCAAAAATTCGGATTAGTTTGCTCTAAACGAAAATACTTTATGCGAAAGGGGAATTTCGTTTGTCTAAAATTTCATTCCGGAGGAATGACTTCTTGAGTGTACCCTCAAGAAGTTAAATCGGTCTATATCGATGCCTTGCCAAATGGACCGTTAAAAATAAATGCGATACAAATTTTTGAGGGTCTAAAATTCCAGTATATTTACATTTTTTGTGCAAATCGGATATAAACTACGGTTTCTAGAAGCCCAAGGAGTTGAATCTGGGGATCGGTCTATGTGGAGGCTACACTAAACTTGACTTGTCGACACACATCATATTCGGCAGACCTATTTGTGGTCAGCCGGATTTCAGAAGTCCTAGAAATAAATTCGGAATGGTCACCATACAAAAATAACATTTTGCTTTTGAAACATGTTTGAGGTGATCATATTCCTTCTCTGCGTGTATATGGGGGCTATACCAAAGCATGGACCAATACTCACCACCTTTTAATGTTCCTCAAATACCTCTAGAATTCTACTTTCAGAGGAATTGGGTGAAAACTACGAATTCTAGAAGCCTAAGAAGTAAAATCGGGAGATCAGTCTATATAGAGGCTATACCAAAACATTGACCGATACGGACCATTTTCGACACACCTCTTTATCGTCCTAAGATACGTCTATATTTCCAATTTCCGGCAAATTGAATAAAAACTACGGATTCTAGAAGCCCAAGAAATAAAATCGGGCTACACCAAAATATGGACCAATAGGCACCATTTGTGACACACCTATTTGTGATCTTAAAATACCTCTAGATCTTCAATTTCAGGCAAATCGGATAGAAAATACAGTTTCTAGACGCCCAAGAAGCAAAATCGGGACATCGGTCTATATGGGGGCTATACCAAACCATGGACCGATACACACCATTTTCGACACCCCTCTTTACGGTCTCAAAATACCTCTAGATTTCCAATTTCAGGCAAATCGGATAGAAAATACTGTTTCTAGACGCCCAAGAAGCAAAATAGGTCTATATGGGGGCTATACCAAAACATGGACCGATGGGCACACCTTTTTATGGTCCTCCAGTACCTCTAGCTTTTCAATTTCAGGCAAATTGGATAAAAACTACGGTTTTTATAAGCCCAAGACCCCAAATCTGGAAACCGGTTTATATGGGGACTATATAAAAACTTGGACCGATATAGCCCAGCTTCGAACTTGAACAGCCTGTAAACAAAAAACGAATCTGCGCCATTATTAAAGGCTGTAGCGTGATTACAATAGACAGACGGACATGCTTATATCGTCTTAGAACTTCTCCCTGATCAAGAACATATATACTTTATATTGTCGGAAATCGATATTTCGATGTGTTACACACGGAATGACAAACTTATTATACCCCATCACCATTCTATGGTGGTGGATATAAAAATTAGATACCCCGAATCTTATGTACCCTCCACCATGGAATGCGTAAAAACTTCTACGAAAGACAGACATCCACAATCGAATTACTTAGGTTGTGGTATCTTAAAACTTCTTAACATCGTTTTCTAAATTGTGAGTTAGTCCATACGTGGTATATATTAGACAAAAAAGTTATGTATAGGTAAGTCTACAAATAATTATGAATCGATATGGACTTTTGCACGGTACGTAGAGAGCCAGAATTGAAATATGGGGGTCGCTTATATGGGGGCTATATACAATTATGAACTTGATATGGACCAATTTTTGTGTGATTGGGGATCGATTTATCTGAGGGCTATATATAACTATAGACCGATATGGACCTAGTTAGGCATGGTTGTTAACGGTCATATACCAGCACAATGTACCAAATTTCAACTGACTCGAATGAAATTTGCTCCTCCAAGAGGCTCCAAAACCAAATCTCGGGATCGATTTATATGGGGGCTATATATGGCATGGTTGTTAAATGTCATATACTACCACCACGTACCAAATTTCAACCAGATCGGATGAATTTTGCTTCTCCAAAAGGCACCGGAGGTCAAATCTGGGGATCCGTTTATATGGGGGCTATATATAATTATGGACCGATGTGGACAAATTTTTGCGTGGTCATTAGAGACGATATACTAACACCATGTACCAAATTTCAGCCGTATCGGATGAAATGTGCTTCTCTTAGAGGATTCGCAAGCCAAATTTGGGGGTCCGTTTATATGGGGGCTATACGTAAAAGTGGACCGATATGGTCCATTCTCCATATCATACGACCTACATCAATAACAACTACTTGTGCCAAGTTTCAAGTTGATAGCTTGTTTCGTTCGGAAGTTAGCGTGATTTCAACAGACGGACGGACATGCTTAGATCGACTCAGAATTTCACCTCGACCCAGAATATATAATACTTTATGGGGTCTTAGAGCAATATTTTGATGTGTTACAAACGAAATGACAAAGTTAATATACCCCCATCCTATGGTGGAGGGTATAAAAATAGGGAACTTTTCTTCTAGTTTCAAAATGTTGAAAAATAAAGTAGCGGATGTTTGTCTAGACGCCACTTAACCTTTCCAGAAAATTTCAAGCAAATCGGAGGTCTTTGTTCAAACTTTCAAAGGAGGAGGTCCCACTCCCCGTCCAAATATTAAAAATAAGATTCCCTATATTTAATTCATAACCTCCTCGACGCCCTCTGCAAATTTCACGCAAATCCGAGAATTTTTGTTTTTATTATTACCTACCCGACTAAATATTGAACCTTCTCTCAAAATTTGAAACAAATCGGAGAACTGAAAATTCTCACATTGAAGCACATTGAAGAACTTAGGCTAATTTCCCCCTCCCCTCATCATTCAAATATTAAAAAAATTAGGTCCCCCATATCAACTTTTTAATCTCAAATACCAACCCCAACCTTTTTTGAAAATTTCAAGCAAATCGGTCAACTTCGGTCTAATTTTTAAAAAGTCAGAAAAGGGTGAGATACCCTCCCCGACCAAATAACAAAAAATAAGGTACCATATTTTCACCACAAGATCACCTTCTCAGATCAGCCGTTTCTGAGGTTACCCTGTCTTTTATATACCGATAGATTTTTTAGTAGATATGCTTCCACTCAACATCTATAATTAGGTAATTTTTCCCCATGTAGTAGGATACCATTACAGCAGTTTGTTTAGCTTAATGGAGTGACTTTATCTACTTGGCCAGATTCGCCCATTGGTTGTTGGTTTGACTGAACTGCCGTATAGCCTTGTGCTGTAATGTGCGCATGCTTAACACGTGTCTGGCCTTAGTTTCAACTTTGCGATTGTACATTCTCTCGATAGTCGGTTGTTGTTGGCTACGGTGTGTTCACCCCTTGTTGCATTTTTTCACTTCACTTCTATTGAATTGAGTTTTCGTTTTGCAGGTGAATTTTTAGCTTCGACATGGCTTGAAACAACAGTACCTTCTTTTGTGCTATCTTGTCTAAGCCACGATTATTGAACATAAGCCACTGGTTCTATTTCTTCTGGATGCCTGTTTTTCGGGGAGAAAATAGGGGATAGAAGTTAAATCTTAAGCATTATGGGTAAGATCAGTAGTTGTATCAAGTACTTAATATAAATACACTGTTCAAAAAATATATTGAAAGAGAAAGCTTTAGAAAAATTTCCACAAAAAAACGATGCTCAGAAGATCGATTCAGAACCAAATTTTACACGGAGGCATTACGAAAGTGAATAATCATTTTAACGCGCTTTTGTCTTAATGAATGAGATTGTTGTAGGTAAGGATACAATATAAAGGGTGATTTGTTAAGAGCTTGATAACTTTTTTAAAAAAAAAAACGCATAAAATTTGCAAAATCTCATCGGTTCTTTATTTGAAACGTTAGATTGGTCCATGACATTTACTTTTTGAAGATAATTTCATTTAAATGTTGACCGCGGCTGCGTCTTAGGTGGTCCATTCGGAAAGTCCAATTTTGGGCAACTTTTTCGAGCATTTCGGCCGGAATAGCCCGAATTTCTTCGGAAATGTTGTCTTCCAAAGCTGGAATAGTTGCTGGCTTATTTCTGTAGACTTTAGACTTGACGTAGCCCCACAAAAAATAGTCTAAAGGCGTCAAATCGCATGATCTTGGTGGCCAACTTACCGGTCCATTTCTTGAGATGAATTGTTCTCCGAAGTTTTCCCTCAAAATGGCCATAGAATCGCGAGCTGTGTGGCATGTAGCGCCATCTTGTTGAAACCACATGTCAACCAAGTTCAGTTCTTCCATTTTTGGCAACAAAAAGTTTGTTAGCATCGAACGATAGCGATCGCCATTCACCGTAACGTTGCGTCCAACAGCATCTTTGAAAAAATACGGTCCAATGATTCCACCAGCGTACAAACCACACCAAACAGTGCATTTTTCGGGATGCATGGGCAGTTCTTGAACGGCTTCTGGTTGCTCTTCACTCCAAATGCGGCAATTTTGCTTATTTACGTAGCCATTCAACCAGAAATGAGCCTCATCGCTGAACAAAATTTGTCGATAAAAAAGCGGATTTTCTGCCAACTTTTCTAGGGCCCATTCACTGAAAATTCGACGTTGTGGCAGATCGTTCGTCCATTCATGATGAAATGTCAAAGCATACTGAGCATCTTTCTCTTTGACACCATGTCTGAAATCCCACGTGATCTGTCAAATACTAATGCATGAAAATCCTAACCTCAAAAGAATCACCCTTTATTTACATTTTATGCATATTTAGCCACAACATATGGTTTGGCTTCTTTCTTTGGAAAGGCAAGGCCCTGCCCGGTTTTCTTGATGTCTTCCTTCACCACAATCCAGTGCTTTTTGTGCGTAGTTTGGAAGATTTTCATCCCCACTATCTATGATCTCGGTTGCCACATTTGCATAATGCTAAATAAAACGGAGACAACGGAGACAAAACATTTACTTAATTTGCTTCCAGGCTCCGGTTTTCTATTTTTAGTAAAGATTTCTCCCCTAGGCAGAGTTGTTACAAGACATGTACTAACATCACGTAGTAAATTTCAACCGGATCGTATGAAACTTTCGCTTCGAGGATGTGCCAAAAGGCACATTGGAGAATCGGTTTATACGTCAACGTGGTAGGATATGTCCCATTTGCAATATTATCAGACCAACATCAATAAATACTTGCACCAGGTTTCAAGCCGGTAGCTTATTTCGTTCGAAACTTAGCGTTATTTCAACAGACGGACATCGCTAGATCAACTCAGAACTCGCCCAGAATATATCTATATAATTAGCCGAACCCGGCCCGCTACGCTGGGCATTCAAGTGGTCATAGAATTATTAGTCGTTCAGCAGAATTGGACAGAACTTAGTTTTAGAAGAGTTTTCACTCATGGAAGAGTTTCACGTATTGAGTATTTAAATTTCTCCGACAACGGTTTGATAAAAATTTTAATAAAATGTGAATTCGAAAAATTCAAAGTACCATCGTTCCGACAACGCATTACCCAATTTTTGTCACTGGAGCGTCTCATTGGAAATTTCCCACGTTTTTACACTAACAGTAAAATATATGCAAATCTATTAACATGGGGTGTTTCTGGAGGGAGAAGGGCCTGAGAAAGCCATCTTACTAGCACAAAAATATGAAGTAAACCTTTTTCTTCCTTCTACGTGGAACCAATGGGGAGTATCATTTCAATCAAATGCATCAAAGCACTCAATGTCTCCTGTAAAAATGTGAGAAAGTAAACATTTATAAGTTAAAACAAGTATATACGGCCGTAAGTTCGGCCAGGCCGAATCTTATGTACCCTCCACCATGGATTGCGTAGAAACTTCTACGAAAGACTGTCACCCACAATCGAATTACTTGGGTTGTGCTATCTTAAAACTTCTTAACATCGTTTACTAAATTGTGAGTTAGTCCATACGTGGTATATATTAGACAAAAAAGTTATGTATAGGTAAGACTACAAATAACTACGGATCGACATGGACTTTTGCGCGATACGTAGAGAGCCAGAATTGAGAATTATGAATTTGATTTAGACCAATTTTTGTGGGATTGGGGATCGATTTATCTGAGGGCTATATATAACTATAGACCGATATGGACCTAGTAAGGCATGGTTGTTAACGGCCATATACTGGCACAATGTACCAAATTTCAACTGACTCGGATGAAATTTGCTTCTCCAAGAGGATCCAAAACCAAATCTCGGGATCGGTGTATATTGGGGCTATATATGATTATGGACTGATATGTACCACTTATGGCATGGTTGTTAAATATCATATACTAACACCACGTACCAAATATCAACCAGATCGGATGAATTTTGATTCTCCAAAAGGCACCGGAGGTCAAATCTTGGGATCAGTTTATATGGGGCCTATATATAATTATTGACCGATATCGATTTCCAATTTTTGCATGGGTGTTTGAGGCCATATATTAACACCACGTACCAAATTTCAACTGAATCAGATGAATTTTGGTCTTCCAAGAGGCTCCGGAGGTAAAATCTGGTGATCGGTTTATATAGGGGCTATATATAATTATGGACCGATGTGGACCAATTTTTGCATGGTCATTGGAAACCATATACTTACACCATATACCGGATCGAATGAAATTTTGATCTCTTCGAGGCTCCGCAAGCCAAATCGGGGGATCGGTTTATATGGGAACTATATATAACTATGGACCGATGTGGACCAATTTTTGCATGGTTGTTAGGGACCATATACTAACACCATGTATCAAATTTCAGCCGGATCGGATGAAATTTGCTTCTCGTAGAGTCTCCGCAAGCCAAATCGGAGGATCGTTTTATATAGGGGCTATATGTAATTATGGACTGATGTGGACCAATTTTTGCAAGCCGAATCGGAGGATCGTTTTATATAGGGGCTATATGTAATTATGGACTGATGTGGACCAATTTCTGCTAGGTTGTTAGAGACCATATACTAACACCATGTACCAAATTTCAGCCGGATCGGATGAAATTTGCTTCTCTTAGAGCAATCGCAAGCCAAATTTGGGGGTCCGTTTATAACATATGGGGGCTATACGTAAAAGTGGACCGATATGGCTCATTTGCAATACCATCCGACCTACATCAATAACAACTACTTGTGGCAAGTTTCAAGTCGATAGCTTGTTTCGTTCGGAAGTGAGCGCGATTTCAACAGACGGACGGATGGACGGACATGCTCAGATCGACTCAGAATTTCACCACGACACAGAATATAAAGGGTGATTTGTTAAGAGCTTGATAACTTTTAAAAAAAAAAAACGCATAAAATTTGCAAAATCTCATCGGTTCTTTATTTGAAACGTTAGATTGGTCCATGACATTTACTTTTTGAAGATAATTTCATTTAAATGTTGACCGCGGCTGCGTCTTAGGTGGTCCATTCGGAAAGTCCAATTTTGGGCAACTTTTTCGAGCATTTCGGCCGGAATAGCCCGAATTTCTTCGGAAATGTTGTCTTCCAAAGCTGGAATAGTTGCTGGCTTATTTCTGTAGACTTTAGACTTGACGTAGCCCCACAAAAAATAGTCTAAAGGCGTCAAATCGCATGATCTTGGTGGCCAACTTACCGGTCCATTTCTTGAGATGAATTGTTCTCCGAAGTTTTCCCTCAAAATGGCCATAGAATCGCGAGCTGTGTGGCATGTAGCGCCATCTTGTTGAAACCACATGTCAACCAAGTTCAGTTCTTCCATTTTTGGCAACAAAAAGTTTGTTAGCATCGAACGATAGCGATCGCCATTCACCGTAACGTTGCGTCCAACAGCATCTTTGAAAAAATACGGTCCAATGATTCCACCAGCGTACAAACCACACCAAACAGTGCATTTTTCGGGATGCATGGGCAGTTCTTGAACGGCTTCTGGTTGCTCTTCACTCCAAATGCGGCAATTTTGCTTATTTACGTAGCCATTCAACCAGAAATGAGCCTCATCGCTGAACAAAATTTGTCGATAAAAAAGCGGATTTTCTGCCAACTTTTCTAGGGCCCATTCACTGAAAATTCGACGTTGTGGCAGATCGTTCGTCTATTCATGATGAAATGTCAAAGCATACTGAGCATCTTTCTCTTTGACACCATGTCTGAAATCCCACGTGATCTGTCAAATACTAATGCATGAAAATCCTAACCTCAAAAGAATCACCCTTTATATACTTTATGGGGTCTTAGAGCAGTATTTCGATGTGTTACAAATGGAATGTCAAAGTTAATATACCCCCATCCTATGGTAGAGGGTATAAAAAATAATCATTACAACATTTTTGAAAATGTCGGACATGGGGAAGATACATTTCCGAGTGTCCAGTGCAAATATCAAAAAGTAAAGTACTAAGTTGCCTTACATGGATCACCCTCTGCACATTTCAAGAAATTTGGAAATCTCTAAATTTTCCAAAAAACTCGGGCAAAGGGCAGGTGCACCTCCTCTACCAGATATCGAAAGACGACTTACCCTATATTCATTTTTCTCACTTTCTAACATGGTCCCCGCAAATTTCAAGTCAGAGAAGTTTAGATTTTTGCTCTAGTGTTTTAAAAAAGAGACAACACTAAACTTTCTTGAAATTTCAAGAAAGTCGTGCAGGCTGGTCAAGTTCGAAGATGGGCTATATCGGTCCTCCCGATTTGGGGTCTTGGGTTTGTAGAAATCGTAGTTTTTATCCAATTTGCCTGAAATTTGAAATATTTATTTTATGACCATAAAGTGGTCTGCCAAAAATGATGAGTATCGGTCCATGTTTTGGTATATCCCCCATATAGACCGATCTCCCGATTTTACTTCTTGGGCTTATAGAAACCGCAGTTTTTATTCAATTTACCTGAAATTGGAAATCTAGAAGTATTGTAGGACCACAAATACGTGTGCCAAAAATTGTGAGTATCGGTCCATATTTTGGTATAGCCCCCATATAGACCGATCTCCCGATTTTATTTCTTGGCCTTTAAGAAATCGCAGTTTTTATTCAATTTACCTGAAATTGGAAATCTAGAGGTATTGTAGGACCACAAATACGTGTACCAAAAATTGTGATTATCGGTCCATATTTTGGTATGGTCCCCATATAAAACGACCTCCCGATTTGGGGTCTTGGGCTTATAGAAACCGTAGTTTTTATCCAATTTGTCTGAAATTGGAAATCTAGAGGTATTTTAGGACCATAAAGAGGTGTGCCGAAAATGGTGAGTATCGGTCCATATTTTGGTATAGCCCCATATAGAACGATTTCCCTATTTTACTTCTTGGGCTTCTAGAATCCGAAGTTTTTATCCTATTTGCCTGAAATTGTAAATATTCTGGTATTTTCAGGTCATAAAGAGGTGTGTCGAAAACGGTGAGTATCGGCCCATATTTTATTTTAGCCCCCATAAGAACGATCTCCCGATTTAATTCCTTGGGTTTCTAGAAACCGTAGTTTTTAACCGATTTGCCTGAAATTGTAAATATTCTGTTATTTTAGGCTCACAAAAACGTGTATCGGATTAAGTTTTATCGGTCCATTTGGTAATGCCTCCATATAGACCGACTTCACTTCTTGAGAGTGTAGAAGGCGCACTGATCATGAAAATTGCTTGAAACTCAATGTAAAATTTCCAGATTTTACTTCTACAGATTTAAGATTTCAAATCAAGACGTTATTTTATAATTTTCTTGCACACCTACAAGAGATGTTAATGATTCCTCTAAAACTCAAACAAAAATGGTTCTTATAAATCCAGAATCTGATATAGTCCTCATAGGTGAAATCTTTAAATTTATCTTCGTGAAGTGTCCTCAAGTCCTCAAGCCCTCCTGAAATTTTAAAGGATACCCTAATATTTGGTTCATAGTGGTGGGTATTTAAGATTCGGCCCGGCCGAACTTAGTGCTGTATATACTTGTTTTGTTTCAAATAGGTTAAAAACATTTACATTTTGTCGACAAAAATGCTAAACCCAATCTGAAAAAATTGTGAATTTTTGAAAATATTTGAGGTCAAACTTTACGGACAAGCGTTAGAATTCCTTAAAAATTATAAAAAAATATAAAAATTATTTATTTGACAAAAAATCACAGATTTTTTTAATTGACATCCAGAACATTGAATTCGAATCACAACTAAAGAAGTGATGCAAATTCAGTGCAACGGCTGTTGAAATGGAGGACTTCCGTCCTATGACAAGCCCATGTTAAATTCATCGCTTCTGCGTCAATTTTGCACCACTTTCGGATCCAAAAAGAATATTTTCATTACTTTTTTTGCGACGCTTGTTTTGCTGTTATATTCTGTTTGTGACATCACATTTTCTTAAATATAAAGTCTCGGGATGCAAATATATCTAAATTTTCTAAATTTCGTATAAACATTCATATGTTTAGAAACGTCAGATAGAGCAAAAGAGAATGGAGAAAAAATATAGTAAATATGACAATAGACATAGATAACGAAAGACATTAATATAACATTGTGAGGAAATCAAGTGAGAGACATATTTTTATGTGGATAAATTGATCAAAATCAAAAATTTGTGTCAAAAACATTAATTTGTGTCAAAAACATATGCGTAGAGTGAAACATACACCTCCTCCTCGCCTTATTTTTCTATACCCTCCCCATAAAGTATATATATTCTGGGTCTTGGTGAAATTCTGAGTCGATCTGAGCATGTCCGTCCGTCCGTCTGTCTGTTGAAACCACGCAAACTTCCGAACGAAACAAGCTATCGACTTGAAACTTGGCACAAGTGGTTGCTATTGATGTAGGTCGGATGGTATTGCAAACGGGACATATCGGTCCACTTTTACGTATAGCCCCCATACAAACGGACCCCCAAATTTGGTTTGCCGATCCTCTAACAGAAGCAAATTTTATCCGATTCGGCTAAAATTTTGTACATGGTGTTAGTATATGGTCTCTAGCAACCATGCAAAAATTGGTCCACATCGGTCCATAATTATATATAGCCCCCATATAAACCGATCCCCCGATTTAGCTTGCGGAGCTCTTAAGTGAAGCAAATTCATCCGATCCGGCTGAAATTAGGTACATGATGTTGGTATATGATCTTTAACAACCATGCAAAAATTGGTTCACATCGGTTCATAATTATATATAGCCCCCATACAAACCGATCCCCGATTTGGCTAGCGGAGCCTCTACGAGAAGCAAATTTCATCCGATGTGGCTGATATTTGGTACATGGTGTTGGTATAAGGTCTCTAACAACCATGCAAAAATTGGTCCACATCGGTCCATAATTATATATAGTCCCCATATAAACCGATCCCCAAATTTGGCTTGCCGATTCTTTAAGAGAAGCAAATTTCATCCGATCCGGCTAAAATTTTTTACATTATGTTAGTATATGGTCTCTAACAATCATGCAAAAATTGGTCTACATCGGTCAATAATTATATATAGCCCCGATCCCCAGATTTGACCTCCGGAGCCCCTTGGAAGAGCAAAATTCTCCCGATTCGGTTGAAATTTGGTACGTGATGTAAGTATACGGTATCCAACAACCATGCAGGAATTGGTTCATATCAGTCAATAATTATATATAGCCCCCATATAAACCAATCCCCAGATTTGGCCTCCGGTGCCTTTTGGAGAAGGAAATTCATCCGATCTGGTTGAAATTTGGTACGTGGTGGTAGTATATGATATTTAACAACCATGCCAAAAGTGGTCCATATCAGTCCATAATCATATATAGCCCCCATATAAACCGATCCCGAGATTTGGTATTGGAGCCACTTGGAGGAGCAAATTTCATCCGAGTCAGTTGAAATTTGGTACATTGTGCTAGTATAACATATGGCTGTTAACAACCATGCCTACCTAGGACCATATCGGTCTATAGTTATATGTAGCCCTCAGATAAATCGATCCCCAATCACACAAAAAATGGTTCATATCAAGTTCATAATTGTATATAGCCCCCATATAAGCGACCCCCATATTTCAATTCTGGCTCTCTACGTACCGTGCAAAAGTCCATATCGATTCGTAATTATTTGTAGACTTACCTTTTCATACCTTTTTTGTCTAATATATACCACGTATGGACTACTCACAATTTAGAAAACAATGTTAAGAAGTTTAAAGATACCACAACCCAAGTAGTTCGATTGTGGATGACAGTCTTTCGTAGAAGTTTCGAAGCAATCCATGATGGAGGGTACATAAGATTCGGCCTGGCCGAACTTGCGACCGTATATATTTATATTTGTTGTTGTTTTTTTTTTTAATTTTAAGTTTTCATATATTTGATCGAGAAGGGAAGCTCCTTCTGGCCAGACTTTTTATGTAAAACTCTTAAATTTACATTTAATGACGGACAACATAGAGGTTGTTTCATTTTCGCGTACATGTTCCGAAAGTCTGACATTTTCACAATACATTTTATAAAGATAAATACAGTGGATTTCTATGCAATAAAACTCTCTCTGTAATGAACAAATTTCAAAAACTCTGCTTTTTTGTATTCTGATATAATTTCTGTACAATGAAGTTTCTATATAATTCAAAATTCATTATAGGGAAATTCATTATAGGGAAGTTCTCTGATTTATTTGACAAAAAACATATGGTGTTTTTATGCATTTGAAATAAGATTCAATACATTAGGTAGAAAATTTTGTACTTCTGTAAGGGGACTTCAACAGGTCTTACTCTTTAATGGCCTGTTCCTGTATATCGAACGAAAGCTTTCTTTCGTATTCCAAACGAAAGAAAATTGATTTTTGTTCTTTTATTTCGAAAAGCAAGTCACTTCATATATTGTTGTCGAGTAATAAACGAACATATGCAATAAGTGTCAAGAAAAAAGTAAAAGCATTGTTAACATTTGAATGAATTGTCAGGCCAAAAATTTAAAAATACTCATTGTTAATAATCAATGTATTCTCATACAAACGAATCGAACTTTCAAAAATAGAAAAACCCAAATTCATTCGAATTCGAGTGACTGCCTTTCTATCGAACTGGTTTTCGTTCGATATACAGGAACAGGGCATAAATGAGTTCTCCGGTTTTATTTTTTGTTCCATAGCTTCACAAATGATTCATGTTAATAGTTCTGTTAGAATGAAGAAATTTGAAATTTTCATTAATTTTTCATTGATAAAAAACTGGGATGTATTGGTAGGAGAAATTTCAATACACAATACATGAAACTTTTCCATGGGTGAAATCTCTCTTAAGAAGAAGTGCTACCTCCACTTGAAGAGAAATGATTCAAAGTTAAAAATGTTGTGTTGATTTGTAGCAAGGGATTCATATTCTTCCATAACCTAAAAAAATACATAATGAATTCCACCAATAAATTGAGCTCCCTATTTATGTGAATTTCGAAAATAACTTCAAATCCTTTGGAATTTGCACTACGTTATTATCTTATCCTTCGAAATATTCTGCAAAGGATATGATTGACACAAAATGTTCCTTAAAAATGCGATACTTTTGTAGAAAATAGTCACCCAGTTTTTTAAATATCAATAAGGTGCCGCGAAGCATGCGGGTTTCTACAGAGATTCAAACACAAAAGAACCTTTCATCTCCGCAAATTTTCCTTAATTTTCGGAATAAATGAAATAACTTTTTTTCCAGCGTATTCCCATAAAATCCAATCGGAAGGTCCAATTGCAAAAACCATTCACTTACTTAACGGCAAATTTATCAGCAACAGAAAGAAGCAGCAGCAACAAAACAAAATCTGCAATGTTTAACCCTCAGCCCAAATGCAAATAACATCCACTGAGGGAACAAGTGGCTGGTTAATGATACGTAGATGCCTTTGGGGCGAAATCGCGTGATATTTTCATTTATTGAACAGAACAACAACAGCAACACAAAAATATGTTGCAAATGAAAATAACTCTATATAGTGCTCGAATGCAAAAGGGAGAGATGGTGAAGTAATGAAAGAAAAAGGCCACCAAAAGATGATCATCACACTGATCAGTTCTCGTTTGAATCTGATTCGAACTAAAGAAAAGAATGGCATCAGAAACCAGCAAAGACAGCCCCAAGTGTTGGCGGTCAAAAAACAGTAGCCAAATCCAAGCAAAGCAAATACTCACACTCACAATCTTGTAGTTCTAAAATCCTTAGGATACATAGTTATGGCAAAGGCGATTGTTCGAGTATTGCTAGAAAAGCATCGTCATAAAAGGGGGAAGGAACACGACTTCCTAACCAAAGGAATTTCGATTTTTTTTAGTTGCGGCAATAGTAGTCCTAGCAAATACATCAACTGAAACAAATGAAGCAGTTTCGTCTTCACTATAATACCCTACACTATGCCCAGACATTTATATTGGTTTTATAATAACATGCATGTTGATGCAATATGAAGACATAGAGAGACATTCGACCTGCTTCAAAGCTCTGCAAAGATTTTTCAATATCTTAGAATGTTACAAGTATGTTATATACGGCCGAAAGTTCGACCAGACCGAATCTTATGTGACCTCCACCATCGATTGTGTACAAAGTTCTGCTAAAGACAGTCATCCACAATCGGATTATATGGATTGATGGCAACGTAAAACTTACAACATTGTCTTCTAAATCGTGTTTCTTCAGGAAAGGCAGCAGACTTTTATTCAAACACTCTTTCACGTAAATTTCTTGGTTGACAGTCCCGGAAGCTATGAAAATGCTGCTTTTCAAGCCACAGGTACAGATGGCTTGCCAACCAGATATTTCTTTGCGAACTTTGACAGTTTTGTGTGCTTGAAAATATCTGCTACCTTTCCCCTTCCTTTTGCCGTATAAAACTCCTGTCCCGGAAGCTGCTTGTAGTCGGCTTTGACGTTGGTTTCGTCGTCCATTACCACGCAGTCAAACTTCGTCAGTATCGTCGTGTACAGCCTCCGGGATCGGAGGCTGTACATGATTAAAATTTAATCATCAAAATTTAAATTGGTTAATGACCACAATGTTAGTAAAAAAGTTATGGATATATTTGAATTGCAAAAATTTCGCAAATCTGCATTTATGATTTATAGGTCGATATATACGAATTAGAGTATACGTAAATTTGAATCACTTTTTCGGGGGTTCGACTTAACAGTGACGATTTTACAAGCAACATGTGGGAATTTATATATATATATATATATATATATATATATATATATATATATATATATATATATATATATATATATATATATATATATATATATATATATATATATATATATATATATATATATATATATATATATATATATATATATATATATATATATATATATATATATATATATATATATATATATATATATATATATATATATATATATATATATATATATATATATATATATATATATATATATATATATATATATATATATATATATATATATATATATATCGGGCCTTTGTCTAATTCTGAGCCGATTTTGATAAAATTTTAATTGAACTCTCAGTGAAAAACTTCAAAATGCTCGAAATGAGACTTTGACTCCCGTGGTCATATGAATCTAAATTGGGCGAAAGATATATGGGAGTTATATCTAAATCTGAAATTAATTTGACCAAATTTGGCATATGTATGTTAGTCCTACACTCTGTGCAAAACTTCACGTACATCGGAGTGAAACTTTGAACTCTGGGCCATATAAATGCGTATATCGTACGAAATATATATATGGCAGCTATAATTAAATCTGAACCAATTTCAACTAAATTTAGCATGCATAGTAAAAATGTTATTTCCATTCCTTGTGCATAATTTTAAGTAAATCGGTGGGAAATTTTGATCTACGGTAGTCATATGACTGTAAATCGGACGACAGATATATATGGGAGTTATATCTAAATCTGAACCGATTTCAACCAAATTTACTATGCATATTTATCATGTTAGTTCTACACTTGTGCAAACTTTTACGCAGCTCGGCGTAAATGTTTGGCCTCGGGGGCCATAGGAGTATAAATCGGGTGAAACCTATATATGGGAGCTATATCCAAATCTGAACCGATTTCAACCAAATTTGGTACGTTTATTTATAATGTTAATTCTACTTCCTGTGTAAAATTTCACGTAACTCGGAGTAAAACTTTGGCCTCTGGGGCCGTACGAGTGTAAATCGGCGAAATCTATATATGGGAGCTATATTTAAATCTGAACCGATTTCAACCAAATCCGGTACGCTTATTTATAATATTAATTCTACTTCCTGTGCAAAATTTCACGTAACTCTGAACTAAAAATTGGCCTCTGGGGCCATAGGAGTGTAAATCGGCGAAAGCTATTTATGGGAGCTATATCTAAATCTGAACCGATTTCAACCAAATTCGGTACGCATATTTATAATGTATATTCTACTCCCTGTGCAAAATTTTACGTAAATTGGAACAAAAGATTGGCCTCTGGGGCCATAGGAGTGTAAATCTGGCGAAAGCTATATATGAGAGCTATATCTGAATCTGAGCCGATTTGACCGATATTCAGCAAAATTTACGAGACTCACAAAATATTCAATTATACGAAATTGGAAGAAGATTGGTTGATAAATACGTAATTTATCGGTTATAATATTAGAGGTCTGCACAATTCCATTTGTAAATGCAGAGTACACGTGTACTTGCTACATGAGTACATCTATTTGAGAGAGTCGCAAAACTATTGGTACACATTTTGATGAACACCAAAAGGCACGAGTAACTTCTTGTTGCTACTCTGATGTCTTCACTACCAACAAACACATATTCCTCTTTCTCTCTTATTGAAGTGTACTCAGAGTGATCACGTCGAGTATGTTGCGAGAACAAAACTTCATAGAGTACTCCATGTACCACGTGCAGTTTCAGAAATACAAAAAAACAGTTACTCTCCATAATATATGTTTTGGTTTGTTATAAAGAACGGCAAACGTTAAGGTACATAAGTGTGTGACATACATAAATATATGAAATATGTGATATACATACATATCTATGATTAATAATAATGGAAAGTTTTGCTTCGCACATAACTGAGAAATACTTGTGGTACCATGTGAAGTGAAGAGAATCCATGTTGTACTTTTTCTCAAGTACTTACATTTTTATTGTTCCTTTTTTTCGGAACACATATTGTTTCGGATAAGTACTTGGTGGTATTTGACAATCAAGTGTTCTCTTTACTTCACTACTTGCGCTCTGAGATAAAGACAGTGTATGTACTATATTCGACAGCGAATTGCATACATGTAGTGAAAAGTTATTCGATGCAGACCTCTAATAAATATATATGGCAGCTATATCTAAATCTGAACCGATTTTTCCAAAATCAATAGGGATCATCTTTGAGCCGAAAAAGGACCCTATGCCAAATTTGAGGACGATCGGACTTAAACTACACGCTCACAAAAAATCGCTTCTGTAACATATACTCCCAAACATATTTTGCTTCAAGCATATACATTTTTGGGTATTGCCCAAACATTTATATGTTTGATCTCTTCCAATATATAATATGTTTGAAAGCATATTGGTCTAAACAATATATGTTTGAGTACTCTAAGTTCCAAACATTTTGTATTTTTGCATCCAAATT
The DNA here is from genome assembly GCF_050003625.1 of Haematobia irritans. Classification (NCBI taxonomy): domain Eukaryota; kingdom Metazoa; phylum Arthropoda; class Insecta; order Diptera; family Muscidae; genus Haematobia; species Haematobia irritans. Next base: position 97,070,246 of record NC_134400.1, on the reverse strand, counting down.
CAATAATGTCGTCTTCCAAAAAACAATATGTTATTATGTGAACATATAATATGTTTGGAAGCATTTTGCACCCAAAAATATTATATCCTTAAAAAAAATTCTCCCAAACAATATTGTGCTCAAAATTTTATTTATTTATTTATATATTTACAATCATAATGAATTATGAAAATAAACAGGTAATATAGGTGCTAACAACATAGGGTTTCGACCTGAATGCTCAAAATTTGTTTCTTCTAATTGTATATTCCCTCACATCTTTCTCACTTCCACGAGATTTTTTAGTTCTTAGCACATTTTTCTGTAATACAAACATTGTAGAAGAAATTATTCAATTTTATGATTTTTTTTATTTTAATTTTACCTTTTGCCGGACGGGGATTCGAACAGCGGACCACACAGTTTGTAAGGATCAAAAAAGTAGCTGATCAATTGCCCAAGGGAAAATAAAATGTTAATTTTGTAATAACAAGCAACAACAACCAACTTAATTCAATATCGCTCCCTGTTAAATAGCGCTCCAAGCTACTAAACACATATATGTTTATAGGCTATTTCTAAATTAATATATGTTTGCATCCAAGCATATTATATTTACAAACATTTTATGTCCCAAACATAATATGTTGTAACATATTAACATTATGCTAATTATGAACATTATATGCTTGCACTCAAAAATATTGTGTTTAAAAATTTGTGTTCCAAACATATAATGTTTATAGCCAAACATATGAAAAACAGTCTTTTTCATCCGTGTACGAGTTGGACTTTGCACACAAAAATACATCAACAGACAGATAGACGGACAGTCAGACAGACAGACAGACAGACATAGCTAAATCCACTCAGAATTTAATTCTAAGCCGATCGGTATACTAAAAGGTTATTCCTTCTCGGTGTACATACAAATGCACAAACTTATTATACCCTGTACCACAGTAGTGGTGAAGGGTATAAAGATTATGTAATCTAACTTTTAGGACACGCCAATTGCACAATATTTAAAATATTTTTTTTACATTATTGCAATTTTAATAAACAGAAAGTTTGATTCAAAAATTTGTTTATTAATTTTAGGTCAGGAATCTTGGAAATTTGCGACCCTTCGTTAAAGTCGTTTGTCTTTGAAATAAAGCAAAGAAAGCATTTTTGATTTAAAAATCGACAGGCCTTTGCTTGTGAGTGAACAACTTTATTAATATATTGGAAATAGCGATGGAAATTTTGATCATTTAAATATTATTTATTCTAGATTTAAGACTAGATAGATCCCTAGAAAATGTCTCTATTTTGAGGAAGTCGCGTCTGTGGCTCGGAATCAATACCAAAAACTTTAAGGGAAGGTCAACATTTTTGGATCCAAATAAATTTTTAAAGTGTAGGTGTGTTATGGCAATAACATTTTTTTATGGAAAGATTCAATCAATTTTTTGTATGTAAAGATACACGGTTGAAAAAGACTGTTTTTCATATGTTTGGCTATAAACATTATATGTTTGGAACACAAATTTTTAAACACAATATTTGTGAGTGCAAGCATATAATGTTCATAAACTAGCATAACATGTTTGGGACATATATGGTAATATGTTAGAACATATTATGTTTGGGACATAAAATGTTTGTAAATATAATATGCTTGGATGCAAACATATATTAATTTAGAAATAGCCTATAAACATATATGTGTTTAATAGCTTGGAGCGCTATTTAACAGGGAGCGATATTGAATTAAGTTGGTGGTTGTTGCTTGTTATTACAAAATTAACATTTTATTTTTCCTTGGGCAATTGATCAGCTACTTCTTTGATCCTTACAAACTGTGTGGTCCGCTGTTCGAATCCCCGTAAAATTAAATGAATCCCCGTCCGGCAAAAGGTAAAATTAAAATAAAAAAATCATAAAATTGAATAATTTCTTCTACAATGTTTGTATTACAGAAAAAGGTGCTAAGAACTAAAAAATCTCGTGGAAGTGAGAAAGATGTCGGGGAATATACAATTGGGCAGAAACAAAATTTTGAGCATTCAGGTCGAAAACCTATGTTGTTAGCACCTATATTACCTGTTTATTTTCATAATTCGTTATGATTGTAGATATATAAATAAATATATACAATTTTGAGCACAATATTGTTTGGGAGAATTTTTTTAAGCATATAATATTTTTGGGTGCAAAATGCTTTCAAACATATTATATGTTCACATAATAACATATTGTTTTTTGGAAGACAACATTATTGAATTTGGATGCAAAAATACAAAATGTTTGGAAATTGACTACCCAAACATATATTGTTTAGACCAATATGCTTTCAAACATATTATATATTGGAAGAGATCAAACATATAAATGTTTGGGCAATAGCCAAAAATGTATATGCTTGAAGCAAAATATGTTTGGGAGTATATGTTACAGAAGCGATTTTTTGTGAGCGTGTACCTACTGAAAAGTTTATTGACTTTTGGTCTAGTAAAAAAACAGAAGAATTTGTCTGTTATACTTACTTAGTGCTTATGATTATATTTATTGCAGTGTACAACTCCACAAAAAAAAAACAAAAAAAACAATTATCAATATCGTTTCATATTTAAATGTTGTAATGTGATTTCGAACGAACGTCTTTGGTAGAATTTTGTACATATTTTTCGGTGGTGGGTACATAAGATTCGGCCCGGCCAAACTTTTGGCAGTAGACACTTTTTTGGTCTTACTTAATATTTTTTGGCCTAAAACAAAGAAAAGCATGAGTAGCAACTCATCGAAACTATTTGTGTGCCCCTTTGGAAATAAAAATATAAAATATTGCCATTGTCTCCCTATGGCTGTGATGGCAACGACAGGGATGGCAGTCTGGGCTATAGGCACAACCACACCGGCCACATTGAACACCGGCAAAATAAAGTGAAGTTTTAATAGCAACGATTTGTTGCATTTAAGCGAATCTTCAAAAAGCCATCAGCCGCTTTTATAAACACCAATCTCCATGTACTCCTTCATGGCCAACACTGCTGTCCAACAAAAGCCTCAGCACTACACCAACTGCTGGTAGTGCTGGAGTCCATAGAATCACAGAATCGTGCCATACAAATATATACCACTAATATCACGATTCTTTGTTTCATTTCACTTTGACATTTGTGCCGTCCAATGGTGAGGATATCGCTTTATTGACTGGCTGCTTCTGGTCGTGGTCGTTGGGCCAATACATAGAGGAAACTGAACAATAGAAGGCCAGTCCCTGGGCTGATTGCTTATAAAACGAAACAAACTTTGCAAACGCCAACCTCATCATAGTCATCATTGAAAGCTGCTGCGGCTGCTAATAAGTGCCAAATGTTTATCACGACATCGGTTTTTCTTCAAGTCCTATTTCAGTTCTGCACCCGCGTCTCCTATATCATTGAATCATTTGCTCTTCATACATGCGCCACCTATGGCAATCTAGTTTTGGAATTTTGGCCACATGTTGCAAGCCTTCCTAACTCCTTCACAATATTCAGTGGTAAAGATCGCCATGGTTATAAATGGCTTGTTTGTTTACTTGATTTTTTCTATCTTGAAGGTTTCTAAGGAATAGGCCGCAAATCAACAAGTGCTAACATTTGGCGAATGAAGGAAACCCACAATTGTTATGGTTAAGTTGTCTATTTATGCTTGATAGGTAATTGGGGTAAGTCTTTCGTACAAGTGAGGAATGAAGAGCGACACTGCATTGTTTTAACTCGATGAAAAAGAAATGAGTAAGGTGAGGAGGACTTCAATAGGCCTCTTCTAATTCCGACTTACTTTAATTTAATATAGGTTCGGTTGAATAAATAATTGGGAATGTCTACATCTTTTGGCGACAGACATGTCAAAAAAACCGAACTCAGCTCTACGTTGCATCCAATTTTTGTCTAATTTAAGTACACCGAAAAAAGTAAACTATTTTATAGTCATTGAACTTTATAACCACGTTTAGTTTATAAAATGTTTGACGCAAACTAAAAAAGGTAAGATTTCATTAAGCTGTGGAATATTGCAAAAAAAAAAATTAAATTTAACTACAAACAAACATTTTTTTTTTTTTTGCAATAAAAATAAAATACACTATTAAAAAAATATATTTTTCATATGTTCCGATATAAACAAAATGTGTTTCGGGCACAATTTTTTAACACAATATATATAAGTGCAAAAATGTAATGTTCCTAAACTAGCATTAAATGTTTGGGACACATACACTGAGGTCAAAGATTTCATGTCTTTAAAATACGAATGCAAATTTTGCTTAGCATAGAAGACGCATTTCTCTAGTATAAAGTTTTTTTCCTTGGCCAAAGGTCGATAAACTTTTCAATGAAGTCGTATTGTCCTTATAATTAAGTGATTTGATTTAAAAATGGATATCATAACATGAAAGAAAAAATGTTTGGGCTAAGGTCAACTTGACTTTAATAATTTTGAAAAAATCTTTAAATTTAATGAAATTGCCTTTAAATTTGTTATCTTTTTGTATTTTGACACAGCAAAAAATCGTTCAAATATAGGACATGGTTTTCAACACTTTATTTTAAAGACGTTTTTTACTTGAAACACAGCATAATTTCTACTAGAAGTCGAGTCTTAATTTGGAAAATAATGTCGTCGTTAACTTGTTTTTAAACGACTTTGATAGCATATGAAGAAGAAAAGCTGAAAAAGCGAAAAATTAAAATTTGCTTCCTAGAAGCAAGTAAAGAGAATTGTGTCTTAAATGTATCCTTACTTGTATTCTCCGCTTCTTTGGCTCGGAATCAATACCAATTTTTTTAAAGTAAAGACAAAATCTTTGGAACCGGGTATGCTTTTTTTTCAGTGTATGTTAATATGAATATATTTTGTTTGGGGCAGTTTTTTGTTACAAAATTGTTATTTTTGCAATAAAAAAATAATATTTTATCCAAAAGCTCAGTCCATTTCGTTTATATCAAGCACTGCTCCTGACTGTAAATCTTTAACAACACTTATTTCGAAGTTTCATTGTAAAAATTTAATTTAATAATATATAAATATAAATACAAAAATTAAAAACAAGTATATACGGCCGTAAGTTCGGCCAGGCCGACTCTTATGTACACTCCACCATGGATTGCGTAGAAACTTCTACTGAAGAATGTCATCCACAATAGAATTATTTGGGTTGCGGTAACACTTGCCGATGGCAAGGTATCTTAAATCTTCCTAACACCGTAATATATACCACATAGTCCATACGTGGAATATATTAAACTAAAAAAGGCCGATTAAATACGTATGTAAATAAGTTTAAAGTTTCTATAGAAATAAAATTTTTACAAAATAAAATTTTGACAACATTTTCTATAGAATTAAAACTTGGAAACAATTTTCTATAGAAATAAAATTTTGAAAAAAAATTTCTATAGAAATAAAATTTTGACAAAATTTTCTATAAAAATAAAATTTTGACAAAATTTTCTATAGAATTAAAATTTTGACAAAATTTTCTATAGAAATAAAATTTTGACAAAATTTTCTATAGAAATAAAAATTTGACAAAATTTTCTATGGAAATAAAATTTTCACAAAATTTTCTACAGAAATAACATTTTGACAATGTTTTCTATAAAAATAAAATTTTGGTAGATTATTTTTGGCTCGAGTGGCAACCATGATTATGAACCGATATGGACCAATTTTTGTGTGATTGGGGATCGGCTATATATAACTATAGACCGATATGGACCAATTTTGGCATGGTTATTAGCGGCCTTATACTAACACCACGTTGCTAATTTCAACCGGATCGGATGAATTTTGCTCCTCCAAGAGGCTCCGGAGATCAAATCTGGGGAACGGTTTATATGGGGGCTATATATAATTATGGACCGATATGGACCAATTCTTGCGTGTTTGTCAGAGACCACATTCTAACACCATTTTCCAAAATTCAACCGGATCGGATGAATTTTGCTCCTCTAAGAGGCTCCGGAGGACAAATCTGGGGATCGATTTATACACTGAAAAAAAAGCATACTCGGTTCCAAAGATTTTGTCTTTACTTTAAAAAATTTGGTATTGATTCCGAGCCAAAGAAGCGGAGAATACAAGTAAGGATACTTTTAAGACACAATTCTCTTTTAAATTTAGGTTTTGTGTACTTGCTTCTAGGAAGCAAATTTTAATTTTTCGCTTTCTCAGCTTTTTTTCTTCATATGCTATCAAAGTCCTTTAAAAACGAGTTAATGGCAACTTTATTTTCCAAATTAGGACTCGACTTCCAGTAGAAATTATGCTATGTTTGAAGTAAAAAACTTCTTTAAAATAAAGTTTTGAAAAACATGTCCTATATTTGAACGATTTTTTGCTTTGTAGTCAAGATGCAAAAAGACAACAAATTTAAAGACAATTTCATTAAATTTAAAGAATTTTTCTGAATTATTAAAGTCAAGTTGACCTTAGCCTATAAATTTTTTCTTTCATGTTAAGATACCCATTTTTAAGTCAAATCACTTAATTATAAGGCAATATGACTTCATTAAAAAGTTTATCGACTTTTGGACAAGGAAAATAACTTTATTTTAGAGAAATGCGTCTACTATGCTAAGCAAAATTTGTATTCGTATTTTAAAGACATGAAATCTTTGACCTCACGACAATATTTTTTTCAGTGTATGGGGGCTATATTTAATTATGGACCGATATGGACCAATTCTTGCATGGTTGTTAGAGACTATATACTAACACCACGTAGCAAATTTCAACCGTATCGGATGAATTTTGCTCCTCTAAGAGGCTCCGTGGATCGGCTTATATGAGGGCTATATATAGTTATTAATCGATGTGGACCAATTTTTGCATGGTTGTTAGAGACCCTGTACTAACACCATGTACCAAATTTCAGCCGGATCGGATGAAATTTGCTTCTCTTAGAGCATTCGCAAGCCAAATTTTGGGGTCCGTTTATATGGGGGCTATACGTAAAAGTAGACCGATATGGACCAATTTTTGCATGGAAGGCGGACATGATAACCACTGCTCCACGTGGCCAACAAATATATGTTTCTGTTGAATAATGTTTTGTTTGCATAGGCTCGTGGGCGCTGCAAACTATGCTATATAAATGTAACTTATAACGATATTTGTCTATTGGTGACTATAACAGCTACGTAGCCCAGTGGTAGTGTGTTGGCTTACAAATTGCATGGTTCCCGGTTCGATTTTCCTTCCAGGCGAAAGGTAAAATTTAAAAAATATATAAAATTGAATAATTTCTTCAACATTATTTGTATTACAGAAAAAGGTGCCAAGAACTAAAAAATTCGTGGAAGTGAAAATTATGTGAGGAAATGACCACAATCTTCGTTTAGGGAAAATTCTTCCAAGCATATAATATTTTTGGCCTCAAAATGCTTCCAAACATATAATATGTTCACATAAAACAAACATAATAATGTTTCGGCAATATCCAATAATATATGTGCTTCCTGCAAAATATGTTTGGAACATATGTTAGAGAAGCGATTTTTTGAGGCTGTAATTTTTGTGTAATCAAACTGCTCATTTTATACCTTATGTCCCGCTTCTATCACTGCAAAAAGCATGCTCGGTTCCAATGATTTTGTCTTTACTTTAAAATGTTGGTATTGATTCCGAGCCAAAGAAGCGGATAATACAAATAAGGATACTTTTAAAACACAATTCTCTTTAAAAGTCGGGTTTTGTGTACTTGCTCCTAGGAAGCAAATTTTAATTTTTCGCTTTTTCACCTTTTTTCTTCATATGCCTTTAAAACGAGTTAACGACAACTTAATTTTCCAAATTAATACTCGACTTCCAGTAGAAATTATGCCATGTTTCAACTAAAAAACATCTTTAAAGTAAAGTGTTGGAAAACATGTCCTAGGTGAGGTTAGGTTAGGTTAGGTTAGGTTAAAGTGGCAGCCCGGTTAAGATTCAGGCTCACTTAGTCCATTGTGATACCACATTAACTAAAAGTACCTATTACATATGGGCACTTCTAGTTTTAACCGCTGAACCTTCTCGATTATTTTCTTCTGTTGAACCAACCAGATTGTTCCAAAAACATTAGCAGACTGCTTAAGTTAACTTTTTCCAGGTCCGCCAGTAATCTGAAGCTATATGCCCCTAAAATTTGCTTACGCCTGACACAAAATGCAGGACACTCACACAAGAGGTGTTTTATTGATTCCTTTTCCTCCGCATCATGACAGCTCATACAATAGTCATGATACTTCGCACCAACAGTTTTTGCAAACTCGCCTATCAGGCAGCGTAGGCCAGATATCAGGAGTGATATCTGGCGTCTCGAGAACACTAGCATATCTAGTGTGCGGTTTAAGTTTAAATGGGGCCATATTTGCTTGGTGTCGTTACAACCCTTGCAATTCTCCCATCGACAGCCTTCTCACGCAGTAAGAGCTTGCAGGTAGCCAGAGGCATACCAAAAAATTCTAGTTCCCCTGGAATATGTAAGGTAGTTCCTAGCCTTGCTAGCTCATCTGATTCGATGTTCCCCGGTATGTTCCTATGGCCAGGCACCCATATTAGGTGAATATTGTGCTGCTCAGCCATCTCATTGAGAGATTTGCGGCAGTCGATGGCCGTTTTCGAGTTGAGGAACACAGAGTCCAAGGATTTTATTGCAGGTTGACTGTCTGAGTATATATTAATGCCAATATTGCTTGGAGCATTACTTCTCAGCCAATTCACCACTTCTCTTATTGCTAATATTTCAGCCTGAAAAACACTACAGTGATCAGGTAATCTTTTCGCTATTCGAATTTCCAGATCTTTAGAATATACTCCGAAACCCAAATGGCCATCCAATTTGGAGCCATCAGTGTAGAAATCTATATATCTTTTATTCCGCGGGGTCCGTGTACACCACCCCTCACTGTTGGGAATTAGAGTCTCAAACTTATTGTCGAAAAGTGGTCTCGCCAAAGTGTAATCCACTACGTTAGGCACATCTGGCATTATTTTGAGGACCGAACTGTGACCGTAACTTTTTTCCGACCACAGCGATAGCTCGCGCAACCGCACAGCCGTTGTTGCAGCTGACTGTTTGGCCAAAATGTCTAAAGGCAATAGATGCAGTATGACATTAAGGCAATTTGTTCCTGTCTTGCTGAATGCACCTGAGATACACAAGCGCGCCATACGCAGAACTTTGTCTAAACGTGTTGGCTGGTGAAGTGTCGGCCACCAGACTACAACACCATATAGCATGATAGGTCTAACCACTGCCGTGTATAGCCAATGCACAATTTGAACGATTTTTTGCTTTGTAGTCAAGATGCAAAAACACAACAAATTTTAAGACAATTTCATAAAATTTAAAGAATTTTTCTAAATTATTAAAGTCAAGTTGACCTTAGCCCAAACATTTTTTCTTTCATGTTATGATACCCATTTTGAAGTCAAATCACTTAATTATAAGGACAATACGACTTCATTGAAAAGTTTATCGACTTTTGAACAAGGAAAAAAACTTTATATTAGAGAAATGCGTCTCTATGCTAAGCAAAATTTGTATTCGTATTTTCAAGACATGAAATCTTTGACCTCACGACAATATTATTTTTAGTGTATAAAGAGGGAACCACTTTTCAACTAGTAACAAGCTTTCCGTTTCGATCCACAATTGAGATTTTGAAAATATCAAAATTCTCCGAGTTCCTTGAAATTTTCAGGCATGGTTGAAGGTGACGCACAGTGCTTCGAAAGCGGGAAAACAAATATGTTTTAAGGCTATGTTTAAGAACAAGGTGATTGTAAAAAATTTTGAGAAACATTTAAATATGATCCAATTTTTAGGCAACTTTGCAAACGAGTTTTTATCATTTATCGGTCGATAGATATGTACTAGAAGCATAGGAACATTTGAGTCATTTTTACAAGTCTTCGCAGTGGCGATTTTACAAGGAAACTGTGGACATTTTGGCCATTTTCGTCCAAATCGGATAAACATATATATGGGATCAATATCTAGATCTGAACCGATTAGAACGGCACATTTTACGACACAATCAGTTGCACCATTTATGAAAAAATTAATGAAAATTAGGGTAAAACACTGGTTTTGGGGGCCATATAAATGGATATCGGGCGACAGATATATATGGAAGCTATATCGCAATCTGAACCGATTCAACAAAAATTGGCATGCATATTAAATGTTAATTCTACTCCATGTGCAAAATTTCAGGTAAATCTGTGGTCATATGAGTGTAAATCGGGCGAAAGATATACGGGAGCTATACCTAAATCTGAATCGATTTCAACCAAATTCGGCACGCATAGTACAAATTATAATTCTAAACACTGTGCAGAATTTCTCATACATCGGAGTAATTTAAATTCAGCGTTAGTTTAACTACGGAATTTTTTTTTTTCAGTGTAGATCGACAAAGTGGTGCAAGGTATAATATATATTTGGGAGCCACCGTGGTGCAATGGTTAGCATGTCCGCCTTGCATACACAAGGTCGTGGGTTCGATTCCTGCTTCGACCGAACACCAAAAAGTTTTTCAGCGGTGGATTATCCCACCTCAGTAATGCTGGTGACATTTCTGAGGGTTTCAAGCTTCTCTAAGTGGTTTCACTGCAATGTGGAACGCCGTTCGGACTCGGCTATAAAAAGGAGGTCCTTGTCATTGAGTTTAACATGGAATCGGGCAGCACTCAGTGATAAGAGAGAAGTTCACCAATGTGGTATCACAATGGACTGAATAGTCTAAGTGAGCCTGATACATCGGGCTGCCACCTAACCTAGCCTAACCTAATATAACATAGTCGGAGCCGCCCAAGTTGAGACTTTCTTTACTATTTTTTTATACCCTCCACCATAGGATGGGGGTATATTAACTTTGTCATTCCGTTTGTAACACATCGAAATATTGCTCTAAGACCCCTAAGTATATATATTCTGGGTCGTGGTGAAATTCTGAGTCGATCTGAGCATGTCCGTCCGTCCGTCCGTCTGTTGAAATCACGCTAACTTCCGAACGAAACAAGCTATCGACTTGAAACTTGGCACAAGTAGTTGTTATTGATGTAGGTCGGATGGTATTAAAAATGGGCCATATCGGTCCACTTTTACGTATAGCCCCCATATAAACGGACCCCTAAATTTGGCTTGCGATTGCTCTAGAGAAGCAAATTTCATTCGATCCGGCTGAAATTTGGTACATGGTGTTAGTATATGTTCTCTAACAACCATGCAAACATTGGTCCATATCGGTCCATAATTACATATAGCCCCCATATAAACCGATCCCCAGATTTGGCTTGCGGAGCCTCTAAGAGAACCAAATTTCATCCGATCCGACTGAAATTTGTTACATGGTGTTAGTATATGTTCTCTAATGACCATGCAAAAATTGGTTCACATCGGCCCATAATTATATATAGCCCCCATATAAATCGATCCCCAGATTTGAACTCCGGAGCCTCTAAGAGGAGCAAAAGTCATCCGATCCGATTGAAATTTGGTCCGTGGTGTTAGTATATTGTCTCTAACAACCACGCCAAAATTGGTCCATATCGGTCCATAATTATATATAGCCCCCATATAAGCCGATCCCCAGATTTGACCTCCGGAGCCTCTTAGAGGAGCAAAATTCATCCGATCCGGTTGAAATTGGGTACGTGGTGTTAATATATGGTCTCTAACAACCATGCAAGAATTGGTCCATATCGGTCCATAATTATATATAGCCCCCATATAAATCGATCCCCAGATTTGTCCTCCGGAGCCTCTTGGAGGAGCAAAATTCATCCGATCCGGTTGAAATTTGGAACGTGGTGTTAGAATGTGGTCTCCAACAAACACGCAAGAATTGGTCCATATCGGTCCATAATTATATATAGCCCCCATATAAACCGTTCCCCAGATTAGATCTCCGGAGCCTCTTAGAGGAGCAAAATTCATCCGATCCGCTTGAAATTTGCAACGTGGTGTTAGTATAAGACCGCTAATAACCATGCCAAAATTGGTCCATATAGGTCTATAGTTATATATAGGCGATTCCCAATCACACAAAAATTGGTCCTTATCGGTTCATAATCATGGTTGCCACTCGAGCCAAAAATAATCTACCAAATTTTTATTTTTATGGAAAACATTGTCAAAATGTTATTTCTATAGAAAATTTTGTCAAGATTTTATTTCTATAGAAAATTTTGTCAAAATTTTATTTCTATAGAAAATTTTGTCAAAATTTTATTTCTATAGAAAATTTTGTCAGAATTTTATTTCTATAGAAAATTTTATCCAAATTTTATTTCTATCTAATTATATATATTATACAATTATTTTTCAAATTTTACTTCTATAGAAAATGTTGTCAAAATTTTATTTCTATAGAAACTTTAAACTTAATTATATACGTATTTAATCGGCCTTTTATAGTTTAATATATACCACGTATGGGCTATGTGGTATATAAAGGGTGATTCTTTTGAGGTTATGATTTTCATGCATTAGTATTTGACAGATCACGTGGGATTTCAGACATGGTGTCAAAGAGAAAGATGCTCAGTATGCTTTGACATTTCATCATGAATAGACTTACGATCTGCCACAACGTCGAATTTTCAGTGAATGGGCCCTAGAAAAGTTGGCAGAAAATCCGCTTTTTTATCGACAAATTTTGTTCAGCGATGAGGCTCATTTCTGGTTGAATGGCTACGTAAATAAGCAAAATTGCCGCATTTGGAGTGAAGAGCAACCAGAAGCCGTTCAAGAACTGCCCATGCATCCCGAAAAATGCACTGTTTGGTGTGGTTTGTACGCTGGTGGAATCATTGGACCGTATTTTTTCAAAGATGCTGTTGGACGCAACGTTACGGTGAATGGCGATCGCTATCGTTCGATGCTAACAAACTTTTTGTTGCCAAAAATGGAAGAACTGAACTTGGTTGACATGTGGTTTCAACAAGATGGCGCTACATGCCACACAGCTCGCGATTCTATGGCCATTTTGAGGGAAAACTTCGGAGAACAATTCATCTCAAGAAATGGACCGGTAAGTTGGCCACCAAGATCATGCGATTTGACGCCTTTAGACTATTTTTTGTGGGGCTACGTCAAGTCTAAAGTCTACAGAAATAAGCCAGCAACTATTCCAGCTTTGGAAGACAACATTTCCGAAGAAATTCGGGCTATTCCGGCCGAAATGCTCGAAAAAGTTGCCCAAAATTGGACTTTCCGAATGGACCACCTAAGACGCAGCCGCGGTCAACATTTAAATGAAATTATCTTCAAAAAGTAAATGTCATGGACCAATCTAACGTTTCAAATAAAGAACCGATGAGATTTTGCAAATTTTATGCGTTTTTTTTTAAAAAAAGTTATCAAGCTCTTAACAAATCACCCTTTTTTACGATGTTAGAAAGTTTTAAGATACCTTGCCATCGGCAAGTGTTACCGCAACCCAAGTAATTCGATTGTGGATGACAGTCTTCAGTAGAAGTTTCTACGCAATCCATGGTGGAGGGTACATAAGCTTCGGCCTGGCCGAACTTACGGCCGTATATACTTGTTTTTTTTTCCAAAATTAGAAAAATTTTATTTATTTTTTTAATGGAAAACTAACAAAAACTTCTGAAAAAAATAAAGTTAGTTTTTTCAAAATTAGCAAAATTTTATTTAAACTGAAAAAGATCGAATAAGAAACAAAATAAATCAAGTTTTATTTTTTGAATTAAATACTAACAACAAATACAAAACATTATAAAACAAGTAAGTAAAGTCTAAAGTCGGGCGGGGCCGACTATATTATACACATCACCAACATTTTTGATACCCTCTTAACATCTTCAAATTTTTTAATAGCTATATAAAGATTTGGACAACATTTTGTCTAGACTCAAAATTTAAATTGGTTAATGACCGGGACGGACCACAATGTTAATAAAAAACCATTGAAGATATTTAGACTGCAAAACATTTCGCAAATCTGTATGTAACAGTGACTTTGGCCTCTGAGACCATAGAAGTGTAAATCGGGCGAAAGCTATATATGGGAGCTATATCTAAATCTGAACCCATTTCGGTACGCATATTTAAAATGTTATTTCTACTCCCTGTGCAAAATTTCACATAAATCGGAATAAAACATTGGCCTCTGGGGCCATATGAGTGTAAATCGGGCGAAAGCTATATATGAGAGGTATATCTGAATCTGAACCGATTTCAACCATATTCGGTGTGCATATTTATAACGTTAATTCTACTCCCGTGCAAAATTTCACGTAAATCGGAATAAAAGATTGGCCTCTGGGGCCATAGGAGTGTAAATCGGGCGAAAGGTATATATGAGAGTTTTATATGAATCTGAACCGATTTGCCTGATATTCTGCAAAATTGACGAGACTCACAAAATATTCGATTATACGAAATTGGAAGCAGATCGGTTGATAAATACCTCATTTTTGACCAGATTGGTTATAAATATATATGGCAGCTATATCCAAATCTGAACCGATTTTTTTACAAAATCAATAGCGATTGTCGTTGGACCGAAAAAGGACCCTATGACAAATTTAAAGACAATCAGACTTAAACTTTGAACACAAAAATACATCAACAGACATACAGACAGACAGACGGACATCGCTAAATCGACTCAGAAATTAATTCTAAGCCGATCGGTATACTAAAAGGTCTATGACTAAAAATAAAATTTTGGTAGATTATTTTTGGCTCGAGTGGCAACCATGATTATGAACCGATATGGACCAATTTTTGTGTGATTGGGGATCGGCTATGGGGAACGGAATATGGACCAATTTTTGCATGGTTGTTAGAGATCATATACTAACACCGCGTAAAAAACTTCAGCCAGATCGGATTAAATATGTTACTCTTCTAGGCTCCGCAAGCCAAATCTGGGGGTCCGTTTATATGGGGGCTATACGTAAAAGTGGACCGATATGGCCCATTTGCAATACCATCCGACCTACATCGATAACAGCTACTTGTGCCAAGTTGTTTCGTTCGGAAGTTAGCGTGATTTCAACAGACGGACGGACGGATGGACATGCTTAGATCGACTCAGAATTTCACCACGACCCAGAATATATATACTTAGAACAACATTTCAATGTGTTACAAATGGAATGACAAAGTTAATTTCCTATGGTGGAGGGTATAAAAATTATACTTGAATGTGCATTTGGTTATAGTAACAAGTGTGAATAATGTCATCCCTACTTTGCATTTGAAGTTTTCGAGTAATTTTTAGTTTTATTGCTTCACTTTTATTCATAGCGCGCTATCACCCAAATGAGAAGTAGCATAGACATGCATAACAAAATAGAATAAAGGAATACACTCAAGCACATTATCAGAGGCAATTTTATGTCGCGAACGGAAATTTTACAACTTCAATGAAACTTCTTCGTTATTTTGAAGAAAATATTTCGTTCTTTTTATGAACAAATTTTAACGCAGAATGTTTCGTAATATATTCATAAACTTCTTTCATGAAGAATAGTTAATGAAGAATTCTTCGTAAAATTAACTAAGAGAATTCATTCGGTGTATACTTCTCCGATTTACTTGAAATTTACAGACGAATACGGGTTACCTGAGTTTTGGATATTTGAACGGGGATCGACTTATTAAAAATTGGGCTTAGGTTCTGCGATGTACTTGAAATTTTCATGGTATTTTAGAGGTGGCGTCTAGACAAACATTTGGCAAAATTTTACTTAAATCATCTAATTTTCACGAATTAAAATAAAGTTAAATCAGTATTAGAAAATTTCGTTGACTTTTTCCTGTGGGCCTATACAAATTAGTATGTGATTCGTGATTCGACTATATAAAATACGTATATATTCGTTGTGTGATCTTTTCTGTATTGACGATATTATACGGCAGTGTCTAATAATGAAATTCCCTGGTAAAGGGAAAATGCCTTGTTTTTTCCTTTTGTTTTCATTTCCATGTCCATCGAATTTTTCTCCTTATGGTTATTTTGAATATCACATATAAGGCGGCGGTGGTAATGGTCTGGCGATTGTACTCACATACATTACCTCTTTGCGGTGCGAATTTGGTTTTGCTCTTCCACCGCAATCCTTTTCAATATCATCGTAAATTGCATGTTGCAGATGATAAAACTGCTGCCGGTCGAAGAGGGATAACAGAAATTCTGGAATGCCAATTCAGAGTCTCAGATGCACCACAGTGTGATGTTGATTTGATGAGATGTTCATCTCGAGCGACATTGGTAATAACAGCGCACCAGTTCAACTTCCCTTGCTGTGTCTGCATCTGCGTTTCTTATAGCCTCGGGTGTTTTCATATATTTTTTGTGCCATTTTTGTGTCAGATTTCAGACTTCACACAGAGCTTTACATATTTAAATATGGTACGCGCAAACTCAACCGGCTGGTCGATGCCACAATAATCAGTAGTCAGACAGCCAATTGGTAGCACTAAAGTAACATCCTATTTCCTTGCCATGTTGGTTGTTGCCAAATGTGCAGGCGGCATGCAGCATTTAAGGTGGTAGCATCTTGCATAAGAGGTAATTACTTAGGATCACTGGAATGAAGTCTTGCACTTCTTCGATGGATTCAAGAAAAACAAAAAAAATGTTTATAACCACTGGTCACTTTCTCTCTTCTGTTTTTTCACCCGACTTGTGGGGGAAGTTGCACTCGCAGAATAAGTCAAAAAATTAAAGTTCATAAATCACTTCCAACACTTGGCCTGAAAAAAAAATATATAGAAAAAAATTTGCCCAATTTGGAAAATAGTTTAATGCCTGTTTAATAGTTTAGTCTCTGTTTAATAGTTTAATCTCTATACACTGAATAAAATATTCTCATAGGCACAAAAATGTTCACTCCTTATAATACGAATGTGATATTTCTTTGATACCGCGATGTTTTACTTGATAAACTTTCTATAAACTTATCATTAAAGACGTTTTGTCTTCAGAGTTAAGTGTTTCCACTTTTAAATCAGCATCATGAACGGCGGTCAACTTGGTTTTAATAAATCTGACCCTAACTTTGTCATTCCGTTTGTAACACATCGAAATATTGGTATCAGACCCCATAAAGGGTATATATTCTGGGTCGTGGTAAAAGTCTTTCTAGAGATGTCGATCCATCCGCCGATCTGTAATCAACGCTATCGACTTGAAATTTGACAAAAGCAGTTGTTTTGAATGTAGATCAAATTTTATTGCAAACTAGCCGAACCCGGCCCGTTTCGCTTCCCCTTCCTGATTTTTTATACCCTTCACCACTACTGTGGTACAGGGTATAATAAGTTTGTGCATTTGTTTGTAACGCCAAGAAGGAAAAGTCTGAGACCCATCGTTTAGTATACCGATCGTCTTAGAATTAAATTCTGAGTCGATTTAGCGATGTCCGTCCGTCTGTCTGTCTGTCTGTCTGTCTGTCTGTCTGTCTGTCTGTCTGTCTGTCTGTCTGTCTGTCTGTCTGTCTGTCCGTCTGTCTGTCTGTTGGTGTATTTTTGTGTGCAAAGTACAGCTCGCAGTTTTATTCCGATTGTCCTAAAATTTGGTATAGGGTCCTGTTTCGGCTCAAAGACGATCCCCATTGATTTTGGAAAAAATCGGTTCAGATTTAGATATAGCTGCCATATATATTTTTCACCGATCTGGTCATAATTGACGTGTATATCAACCGATCTTCCTGAAATTCCGTACATCCGAATATTTTATGAGTCTCGAAAAACTTGCAAAATATCAGCCAAATTGGTTCAGATTTATATATAGCTCCCATATATAGCTTTCGCCCGATTTACACTCATTTGCCCACAGAGGCCAATTTTTTGTTCCGATTTAGTTGAAATTTTGCACAGGGAGTAGAATTAGCATTATAGCTATGCGTGTCAAATTTGGTTGAAATCGGTTCAGATTTAGATATAGCTCCCATATATAGCTTTCGCCCGATTTACACTCAAATGACCACAGAGGCCAATTTTTTTCTCCGATTTAGTTGAAATTTTGCACAGGGAGTAGAATTAGCATTGTAGCTATGTATGCCAAATTTGGTTTAAATCGGTTCAGATTTAGATATAGCTCCCATATATAGCTTTCGCCCGATTTACATTCAAATGACCACAGAGGCTAATTTTTAACTCCGATTTAGTTGAAATTTTGCACAGGGAGTAGAATTAGCATTGTAGCTATGCGTGCCAAATTTCAGATTTATATATAGCTCCCATATATAGCTTTCGCCCGATTTACACTCATTTGCCCACAGAGGCCAATTTTTTGTTCCGATTTAGTTGAAATTTTGCACAGGGAGTAGAATTAGCATTATAGCTATGCGTGTCAAATTTGGTTGAAATCGGTTCAGATTTAGATATAGCTCCCATATATAGCTTTCGCCCGATTTACACTCAAATGACCACAGAGGCCAATTTTTTTCTCCGATTTAGTTGAAATTTTGCACAGGGAGTAGAATTAGCATTGTAGCTATGTATGCCAAATTTGGTTTAAATCGGTTCAGATTTAGATATAGCTCCCATATATAGCTTTCGCCCGATTTACATTCAAATGACCACAGAGGCAAATTTTTAACTCCGATTTAGTTGAAATTTTGCACAGGGAGTAGAATTAGCATTGTAGCTATGCGTGCCAAATTTGGTTGACATCGGTTCAGATTTAGATATAGCTCCCATATATATGTTTTTCTGATTTCGACAAAAATGGTCAAAATACCAACATTTTCCTTGTAAAATCGCCACTGCTTAGTCGAAATGTTGTAAAAACGACTCCAATTTTCCTAAACTTCTAATACATATATATCGAGCGATAAATCATAAATAAATTTTTGCGAAGTTTCCTTAAAATTGCTTCAGATTTAAACGTTTCCCATATTTTTTTACTAAAATTGTGTTCCACCCTAGTGCATTAGCCAACTTAAATTTTGAGTCTACAGATTTTGTAAATGTCTATAAAATTCTGTTCAAATCGAGTGATATTTAAATGTATGTATTTGGGACAAACCTTTATATATACAGTCGACTCCGCTTTACTGAAACGTTAAAAATGCAGCCATTTAATTTCAGTTATCCGAAGTTTTTGCTAAAGCGGACTACGGATAACTGAAAAAAACTTCCAGTAATGCGAACTTCGGATAACTGAAAAAGTTTCAGTAAAGCGGACTCCGTATAACTGGAAAAAAATCCACTCAATTTCAGTTAACCGAACTTATGACCAATGCTATGTACATAAAATAATAAAAACAAGGTGTTTGATTCCGTGTGTGTGCCATCTACAATTTTACCTTTCAGTTGATTTTATTTACAGAGTGATTTAAACTGTTTTGAAAGTGCCATCTTCACTTGAAATAAAGCGTTCTCAATACGGAGAAGAAAATGTACTCTCTCTCAATAGCGAGAATGTGGCATTTTCAGTAAAGCGAAGTCATACTAATGTGACGAAACTCATTTGAACACAAAAAACTTTTCAGTAATCCGATTTTTTCAGTTAAGCGGAGTTTCACTAAAGCGGAGTAATTTAAATGAAATGGACAGAAAAAACAACTGGGGAATGCGATCGATTTCAGTTATCCGAGGTTTTTCAGTAAAGCGCATTGCGCTAAAGCGGAGTCGACTGTAGCCCCCAACACATTTGACGGATGTGATGTGGTATCGAAAATTTAGATCTACAAAGTGGTGCAGGGTATACTATAGTCGGCCCCGCCCGACTTTAGACTTTCCTTACTTGTTTAAATCTGAGAAATATCTTGAAAAATATCGAATTTAGAAGAATTTCTAGGGAATATTTTGCTCAACGATGTCAACCATATCCTTCAAAGAATATGTCGAAGATATCGGGCAATACTTATCCAAATCGATTTATATATATATATATATATATATATATATATATATATATATCTATATATATATATATATATATATATATATATATATATATATATATATATATATATATATATATATATATATATATATATATATATATATATATATATATATATATATATATATATATATATATATATATATATATATATATATATATATATATATATATACACGGACGAAAAAGATTGTTTTTCATATGTTTGGGTGTAAAAATTATATGTTTGGAACTGTAATTTTTTAACACATTATTTTTAAGTGGAAGCATATAATATTCATAAACTTACATAACATGTTTACGATAAATATATTAATATATTAGAACATATTATGTTTGGGACATAACATTTTTATAAATATAATATGTTTGGATGCAAACATATATTAATTTAGAAATAACCTATAAACATATATGTGTTTTGAAAGAGAGACCTTGAGAGTAAGTTGCAAGTAAAAGAATGGATGTAACCAATTGGCGCCTTAAAAATATTTATACACAAAGAAAATGTAATTAAAATTTTTCTACCAGTGTATGCCTAAGGTGAAACATAATATGTTTGAACAATACAAACAATAGTTTCTTTGGACCAATACTGAAAATATATATGCATGAAACAAAATGAGTTTGGGGTATATGTTACGGAAGCAATTTTTTTGTTGAGGTTGTATGTATCGCCGATTTTTAAAAATTTCGCACTAATATCCTTATTTTGACCATAATGCTTTCATTTATTAACCGATCTTACCTTATTCTGTAATACAAACCAAACTTACAAAATAACATCTATATCAGTTCAGATTTAGATGTAGCGCTTATATATATAATATCCTTATTTACTAACCGATCTTACTCAAAGTTGGCACAATGTAGCACGAATTTCCCAAATTTAGCAATAATACTTATAAACAATTATTACTCAAATTTCAAGTTTTGATTGATTAGTCTATCTTATTTAGACTTACACATAGTATATTGTAAGCAAGTCTCGTGAATGTGCGTGAATGGGACTAAAATAAATATATCGTGCGTGAGAAATAAAATCGGTTCGTGAATGTGCGTGAATAAATATTCTGCAAGATTTAATTCATACTCGTATGTTAACTGAAATTAATTTAACTCTCGAACTATACTCTATTTTTGAAGTTTGTTACCTTTGTTGATTTCCGTTTGGAAAATGTCGTGAGGCTCGCGAATCACGAGAATTGTCGTGAATCGTGCGTGAACGTGAATCTTTAAAAGTAGTTCGTGTGTGAGCGTGCGTGAGTACTGGTTTTCATTTCGTGAATGTGCGTGAGTGGGAGTAAAATTTCAGTCACGCGCACACCTCTACTCAGGAGGTGATTCTGTGTCGATCGGTATATAGATCAAAATTATTATACCCTGACCACTATGTGGTTTAGGGCATACAAATAAACACATAAAAAATATATTTTTGAAAAAAATGTGGTTTCCAGATGTTCTTTTTTATCATTTTACATATTAAATATTTTTTTAAAGACGGGTTTGGGCATTAAAGGGTTAAGTGAATGGGCTCTGAAATTTAGACAACTTCCTTGTATACTCCATGGGGAGAATATTCCTCTGTAGTGTAATACCTTCCCATTACTTCTTTCAATCATCTCTCTCTATTTGAGCGTACAAATACATATTCATCTCGTACTACTGGTAGCACTTTATACTGCCTCATAATTTAGCTGCAATCATCATTAACGTTCCGAAAATGATTTTGAGTTGGTTCCTACAAAAAGTCAGTCAGCTGCCAGCCATTCAACTAGTCTGTCAAGTCGTCCTTCATCTTCGTCCCTGCATCTAAAGACACATTCTTTTCGCTTGCGCTCTCGTCAACAATCACTCAAGTCTAAGGCAACCTAAGATCATTATAGTCTGCTTGAACAGAAGCAGACATCCATTTGGATCCTTTTGTCCAACGACTACCACATTGCTGTGGTGGTGTAATTTGGAAGGTTTTATGTTTTGTTGTTTGTGACTGGACAAAAGGCACCTTCTACTGAGGGATTTTTTTCTTTTTTCTTTCGCTTATGGAGCGGAAACACCCGCGCGTCTTGACACTACAGCCTGTGCTTGTACTTGGAATTACATGCAACAATTATTATTTTGTTTTTACCAAGTATCGGTAAAAAAACACGGTGGGGCTTCCGAACCCATGAATGGACCGATGGACGAATGCATTGGTTGGGTGCATGGAATTTTGTTGCTCTAGGGAAAAAGACTGAAGTTTTTTTTTTTGTGAAATGTTAAGATGCCAACAGATTTAGTTTACTGTCTTCAGCGTGGATGCAAGCTAATTTTCTCCCCTTTTTCACCACAGAGATTGGGACAAACGACCTTAGGAGCGATGATGTGCTATATGGTACAGTGATTGCCGTTGCTGTTTGACTTGAGCTCCTTGTGTTCTACACCCTAGCTTCTTATTACCCCCACTTGCTTAATACCAAAAGCCAATAAAGGGAAAAAACTCTAAACAACTTTGGAACACTTAAACAAATGGCAATTGGAGCATAATCTTAGTTGTTTTCGAAACAGATGGATACAGTGCTACCGGTACTACTACCTTGGACACATAAATGCAGATGCAGAACCATAATGACGATGTTGACTGGTGGTAGCATGTCTTTTTGGAAGTCTGGTCTGGTGTGGTGCTCCTGATTTTGATTTTGTAATAAAAACAAAACAAGCATCGAAGCGTTCCTGTACGCGATCTCATTTTTATCCCCTACCTGGTGATGGCCTTTTGTTAATGATGCATTTTTGCCTTTTACTTGCGCCCTATCTGGACGCAATGGATTTTGGTGCTCATCAATGGCTGTTTTACAGCTTCTCTCCGAGTGCTGCTTGCTGCACTTGCCATATCAATTTAATGTTGACTTCTGGCAGTTGCCGGTGTAATTACCGTACAATAAACTTTTCTCTGGAGACCAGGCTATAAAGCACCAGGTCGACTTCTGGAATGGTGTGTACACTGTGTTATGTGCCATATGCAGCTAGTTTGTCTGGTAGGGGGTTCTCCTTTTCCAACAAAAAAACAAGTAAGGAAAGTCTAAAGTCGGGCGGGGCCGACTATATTATACCCTGCACCACTTTGTAGATCTAAATTTTCGATTCCAAATGTGTTGGGGGCTATATATAAAGGTTTGTCCCAAATACATACATTTAAGTATCACTCGATCTGGACAGAATTTGATAGACTTCTACAAAATATATATACTCAAAATTTAAGTCGGCTAATGCACTAGGGTGGAACACAATGTTAGTAAAAAACCAGTAAGGAAAGTCTAAAGTCGGGCGGGGCCGACTATATTATACCCTGCACCACTTTGTAGATCTAAATTTTCGATACCATATTACATCCGTCAAATGTGTTGGGGGCTATATATAAAGGTTTGTCCCAAATACATACATTTAAATATCACTCGATCTGGAAGAATTTGATAGACTTCTACAAAATCTATAGACTCAAAATTTAAGTCGGCTAATGCTAGTGTGGAACACAATGTTAGTAAAAAAATATGGGAAACATTTAAATCTGGAGCAATTTTAAGAAAACTTCGCAAAAGTTTATTTATGATTTATCGCTCGATATATATGCATTAGATGTTTAGGAAAATTAGAGTCATTTTTACAACTTTTCGACTAAGCAGTGGCGATTTTACAAGGAAAATGTTGGTATTTTGACCATTTTTGTCGAAATCAGAAAAACATATATATGGGAGCTATATCTAAATCTGAACCGATTTCAACCAAATTTGGTACGCATAGCTACAATGCTAATTCTACTCCCTGTGTAAAATTTCAACTAAATCGGAGTTAAAAATTGGCCTCTACGGTCATATGAGTGTAAATCGGGCGAAAGCTATATATGGGAGATATATCTAAATCTGAACCGATTTCAACCAAATTTGGCACGCATAGATACAATGCTAATTCTACTCCCTGTGCAAAATTTCAACTAAATCGGAGCAAAAAATTGGCCTCTGTGGTCATTTGAGTGTAAATCGGGCGAAAGCTATATATGGGAGCTATATCTAAATCTGAACCGATTTCAACCAAATTTGACACGCATAGCTACAATGCTAATTCTACTCCCTGTGCAAAATTTCAACTAAATCGGAGCAAAAAATTGGCCTCTGTGGGCAAATGAGTGTAAATCGGGCGAAAGCTATATATGGGAGCTATATCTAAATCTGAACCGATTTGGCTGATATTTTGCAAGTTTTTCGAGACTCATAAAATATTCGGATGTACGGAATTTGAGGAAGATCGGTTGATATACACGCCAATTATGACCAGATCGGTGAAAAATATATATGGCAGCTATATCTAAATCTGAACCGATTTTTTCCAAAATCAATAGGGATCGTCTTTGAGCCGAAACAGGACCCTGTACCAAATTTTAGGACAATCGGACTAAAACTGCGAGCTGTACTTTGCACACAAAAATACAGAAACAGACAGACAGACAGACGGACAGACAGACAGACAGACAACGCTAAATCGACTTAGAATTTGATTGTAAGACGATCGGTATACTAAACGATGGGTCTCAGACTTTTCCTTCTTGGCGTTACATACAAATGCACAAACTTATTATACCCTGTACCACAGTAGTGGTGAAGGGTATAAATATGGGAAACATTCAAATCTGAAGCAATTTTAAGGCAACTTCGCAAAAGTTTATTTATGATTTATCGCTCGATATATATGTATTACTTTTCTTTTCGACTAAGCAGTGGCGATTATACAAGAAAAATGTTGGTATTTTGACCATTTTTGTCGAAATCAGAAAAACATATATATGGGAGCTATATCTAAATCTGAACCGATTTCAACCAAATTTGGCACGCATAGCTACAATGCTAATTCTACTCCCTGTGCAAAATTTCAATTAAATCGGAGTAAAAGATTGGCCACTGTGGTCATATGAGTGTAAATCGGGCGAACGATATATATGGGAGCTATATCTAAATCTGAACCGATTTCAATAAAATTTGGCGCACTTGACTACACTACTAATTGTACTCCTAGTGCAAAATTTCTATCAAACTGGGGTAAAACTCTGGCTTCTGGGACCGTATTAGTCCATATCGGGCGAAAGATATATATGGGAGCTATATCTAAATCTGAACCGATTTCAATCAAATTCTGCACACTTAACTGCACTACTAATTGTACTCCTAGTGCAAAATTTCAAACAAATTGGGCCGAAACTCTGGCTTCTAGGACCATATTAGTCCATATCGGGCGAAAGATATATATGGGAGCTATATCTAAATCTGAATCGATTTCAACCAAATTTGGCACGCATAGCTGCAATGCTAAATCTACTCCCTGTGCAAAATTTCAACAAAATTGGGCTAAAACTCTGTCTTTTAGGACCATATTAGACCATATCGGGCGAAAGATATATATGGGAGCTATATCTAAATCTGAACCGATTTCAATCAAATTTTGCGCACTTGACTATACGACTAAGTGTTATGTTTGTACAAAATTTCAAGCAAATCGGTATAAAACTCTGGCTGCTGGGTTCATATTAGTGCATATCGGGCGAAAGATATATATGGGAGCTATATCGAAATCTGAACCGATTTCTTCCAAAATCAATAGGGTTCTATTCTGACCCAAATTAGGAAAATGTGCCAAATATGAAGACGATTGGACTTAAATTGCGACCTAGACTTTGATCACAAAAATGTGTTCACAGACAGACGGACGGACGGACGGACGGACAGACGGACATGGTTATATCGACTCAGGGACCCACCCTGAGCATTATTGCCAAAGACACCATGTGTCTATCTCGTCTCCTTCTGGGTGTTACAAACATATGCACTAACTTATAATACCCTGTTCCACAGTGTGGCGCAGGGTATAAATATGGGAAACGTTTAAATCTGAAGCAATTTTAAGGAAACTTCGAAAAAGTTTATTTATGATTTATCGCTCGATATATATGTATTAGAAGTTTAGGAAAATTAGAGTCATTTTTACAACTTTTCGACTAAGCAGTGGCGATTTTACAAGGATAATGTTGGTATTTTGACCATTTTTGTCGAAATCAGAAAAACATATATATGGGAGCTATATCTAAATCTGACCGGATGTAAACCAAATTTGGCACGCATAGCAACAATGCTAATTCTACTCCCTGTGCAAAATTTCAACTAAATCGGAGTTAAAAATTGGCCTCTGTGGACATATGAGTGTAAATCGGGCGAAAGCTATATATGGGAGATATATCTAAATCTGAACCGATTTCAACCAAATTTGGCACGCATAGCTACAATGCTAATTCTACTCCCTGTGCAGAATTTCAATTAAATCGGAATAAAAGCTTGGCCACTGTGGTGATATGAGTGTAAATCGGGCGAACGATATATATGGGAGCTATATCTCAATCTGAACCGATTTCAACCAAATTCGGCACGCATAGCTACAATGCTAATTCTACTCCCTGTGCAAAATTTGAATTAAATCGGAGTAAAAGTTTGGCCACTGTGGTCAAATTAGTGTAAATCGGGCGAACGATATATATGGGAGCTATATCTAAATATGAACCGATTTCAACCAAATTCGGCACGCATAGCTACAGTGCTAATTCTACTCCCTGTGCAAAATTTCAATTAAATCGGAGTAAAAGATTGGCCACTGTGGTCATATGAGTGTAAATCGGGCGAAAGCTATATATGGGAGCTATATCGAAATCTGAACCGATTTCAATAAAATTTGGCACACTTGACTATAGTAGTAATTGTTCTTCTTGTGCAAAAATTATGATAAAACTCTGGCTTCTGGGGCCATATAAGTCCATATCGGGTGGAATATATATGTGAGATATATCTAAATCTGAACGGATTTCTTCCAAAATCAATAGGATTCTATTCTGAGCCAAATTTGAAGTAGATTGGACTAAAACTGCGACCTAGACTTTGATTACAAAAATGTGTTCACGGAAAATGTATATCGACTCAGGAACACCCTGAGCATTTTTGCCAAAGACACCATGTGTCTATCTCGTCTCCTTCTGGGTGTTGCAAACATATGCACTAACTTATAATACCCTGTTCCACAGTGTGGTGCAGGGTATCAAAAAAATACTTTTCTCCGATGTACTTGAATTTGTTTGAGGACATGGGTAATATAGGGTATCCAGTTCTCCATTTTTGGACGGAGAGGAGACATTCCCCTTGCAGGACTTTTTCAAAATTGAAGAAAATTTTTAATATTTTTGGGACTATTGTGATTGGCTCGTAGACCAAAATTCGCTACTATATTTTTCGATATTTGGTCAGCGGTGCGGACTTCCCCTTTGTGCACCTATTTTTAAAGAATAGCACAAACCCTAATCTTCTCCGATTTACTTGCAATTTCCAGTAAAAGTGATGAAATTAACACAAAGTATTTAATTGTTCGATATCTGGTCGGGGAAGTGACCTTCTCTTTGCCCCGACTTTTGTTTTCAAAGAAGAGTGAAAAATCTAAACTTCTCCGGCTTTTTTGAAATTTACAGGATATCTGAGGCGATGTTTTTCGGGCCACATTTTTCCATATGTGGCCCGAGTTATTGAGGAGGATATAGAGTGGGCCTTGAATGGGAGCTCTGAACTAGAGGGGTGCGCGTGACACGAAATTGTCGTGACACGCGTGAATCGCGTAAGTCGTGAATGATATCTGAAATAACACTCGTGAATGTGCGTGAATGGGACTAAAACAAATACGATATGTCGAACGTGAGTAACAAAATCGGTTCGTGAATGTGCGTGAATAAAATTTCTGCAAAATCACGCTCACGAAAAAATCAAGATTTAATTCTTACTCGTTAACTGATATTGATTTAGCTGTCGAACTATATTTTATTTATGAATTTTGTTACCCTTTCTCATTCCCGGTTGGAAAATATAGTGAGTCTCGTAAATTTGTCGTGAGTTACGTCTGTAAAAGTAGTTCATGCGTGAGCGTGCGTGATTACTGTTTTCCATTTCGTGAATGTGCGTGAGTGTGAGTGGCTACGTTACTTATTGTGCGTGAGCGTGAATAAATATTTGACTTTGTAAATTTGCGTGAGTGTGAGTCATATTTAACTCATGCGCACACCTCTACTCTGAACTTTATTTTTTGATATTTGCACGAGATGAGGAGGCCTCCCACTTGCAGTACTTTTTGAAATCTGAAGAAAAGTTCTGCGATATCCTTGATATATTCGGAGATTGCCATTTTGGCCAAAATCCACTACTATATTTTTCGATATTTAAAGAATGGTACAAACTCAACACTTCTCAAATTTACTTGCACTTCACAATAAAAGTAACTAAATTAATAAAGAATATCTGATTTTTCGATATCTGGAAGGGAAGGGGATCTCCCAAATTTTAATGAAAATTTTAAACTTCTCCGGTTTATTTGAAGGTTACAGGGAATCTGGGAGAGGTTATGAAAGTAAAAAAGGGTAACTGATTTTTCGATATGTGGCCCGAGTTTTTCAAGAGAATAGATAGTCGACCTTGAATGGGCTCCCTGAACTTCACTTCTTATATTTGCGCGAGACGAGGAGCTCTCTTGCTAGTTTTTGTAAATCACATAGGGGTCAGGGTATAATAACTTTGATGTTTAAAAAAAAAAAAATAATGTGCCTACCAGAAATATTGATTTCAGGCCCCATAAAAAATATACCGATCGACTCAGAATCAGAATCTGAGTCGATCTAGTGGTGTCCATCAATCCGTCCATCCATGATTTTTATGAAATTTGGTACAGGGTGTTTTTGGGCACAAACACGAACGCTATTGAATTTGGAAGAAATCGAATCAAATTTAGATATAGCCCGATTTCGACAAATGGAGTCACGTTGCAATTTTTTACTAACCGATCGTCATCAAATTTGGCACAATTTCACCCTTCAAGTCTGCAAAATTCCATCGAAATCGGTTCAAATTTATAATATATTTTATATTTATAATATCTGCAAAATTCCATCGAAATCGGTTCAAATGTATAATATATTTTATATTTATAATATCTAATATATACGTATCCCCCGATTTACCCAAATTTGGTCATAAAACCCTTATTTATCATCCGATCTCACTCAAACTTGGCTTAATTTAATCTTTAAATCTAAAAATAGTGCAAAATTTAATCGAAATCGGTTCAAATTTAGGTATAGCTCCCATTAAATATATGTAGCGGCCGGTTTTCATTGATTTTAGACCCCATAAAATATATACCGATCGACTCAGAATCACATCCTGAGTCGATCTAGCGCATAGTGTCCGTCCGTCCGTCTGTCCATGTATTTGTTGTTCACAGGATTCCGGTCGCAATTATTAACCGATTTTGATGAAATTTGGTACAGGGAGTTTTTTAGGCACAAGGACGAACGCTATTGAATTTGGATCAAATTTAGATATAGCTCCCATATAAAGGGTGATTCTTTTGAGGTTAGGATTTTCATGCATTAGTATTTGACAGATCACGTGGGATTTCAGACATGGTGTCAAAGAGAAAGATGCTCAGTATGCTTTGACATTTCATCATGAATAGACTTACTAACGAGCCACAACGTCGAATTTTCAGTGAATGGGCCCTAGAAAAGTTGGCAGAAAATCCGCTTTTTTATCGACAAATTTTGTTCAGCGATGAGGCTCATTTCTGGTTGAATGGCTACGTAAATAAGCAAAATTGCCGCATTTGGAGTGAAGAGCAACCAGAAGCCGTTCAAGAACTGCCCATGCATCCCGAAAAATGCACTGTTTGGTGTGGTTTGTACGCTGGTGGAATCATTGGACCGTATTTTTTCAAAGATGCTGTTGGACGCAACGTTACGGTGAATGGCGATCGCTATCGTTCGATGCTAACAAACTTTTTGTTGCCAAAAATGGAAGAACTGAACTTGGTTGACATGTGGTTTCAACAAGATGGCGCTACATGCCACACAGCTCGCGATTCTATGGCCATTTTGAGGGAAAACTTCGGAGAACAATTCATCTCAAGAAATGGACCGGTAAGTTGGCCACCAAGATCATGCGATTTGACGCCTTTAGACTATTTTTTGTGGGGCTACGTCAAGTCTAAAGTCTACAGAAATAAGCCAGCAACTATTCCAGCTTTGGAAGACAACATTTCCGAAGAAATTCGGGCTATTCCGGCCGAAATGCTCGAAAAAGTTGCCCAAAATTGGACTTTCCGAATGGACCACCTAAGACGCAGCCGCGGTCAACATTTAAATGAAATTATCTTCAAAAAGTAAATGTCATGGACCAATCTAACGTTTCAAATAAAGAACCGATGAGATTTTGCAAATTTTATGCGTTTTTTTTTTTTTAAAGTTATCAAGCTCTTAACAAATCACCCTTTATATGTATCGCCCGATTTGGGCAACTGGGGTTACGTTGCGCTTTTTTACAAACGTCACCAAATTTGGCAAAAAATAGTATTTTTTATCGCCCTTCAAGTCAGCAAAATTTCATCCAAATCGGTTCAGATTTAGCTGTAGCTCCCATATATATGTACCGCACGATTTTTCTAAATATGGCCATAAAACCCTTATTTCTTAACCGATCTTACTCAAAGTTGACTAAATGTAATCTTCTATAGCACTAACTATATGTGCAAAAAATTATGGAAATCGGTTCAGATTTAACTATAGCTCCCATATATATGTACCGCCCGATTTTTCTAAATTTGGCTATAAAAAAATGTAATCTTCTATAGCACTAACTGTATGTGCAAAATTTCATCGAAATCGGTTCAGGTTGAGATATAGCTCCCATATATATGTATAGCCCGATTTTCAAAATTTGGCCATAGAACTTAAGGGTTCTTAACCGATCTTACTCAAAGTTTGCTAGATCCAGCCCTCTATAGTACTAGCGGTATATGCAAAATTCCATCGAAATCGGTTCAGATGTAGATATAGATCCCATATATGTATCGCCCGAGTTTGAAAAATTTGCCCCTAATAACCATAGAGGCCTCATTTCTTAACTGATCTTACTCAAATTGTGCACAAGGTAACCTTTTGTGGTGTTAATCAAATCTTGCAAAATATTATGCAAATTGGTTCAGATTTACATATAGCTTCCATATATATGCATCACTCGATTTTTCAAAATTTGGCCATAATACTTTTATTTAGGGCCACAATGTAGAGACTTTTTCACTCATCACAATTTTTAATAATTTGTGCATTGTGGTGGCTCCAGAGGAGGAAATTAGAAGCCGGTAACAACGGTTACCACACCTGCCAAACTAATCTACAACAATTTGAAGTAAATCTTACCAAAAATCTACCAAACAAATATTTCTATAGAAAAATTTTGTCAAAATTTTATTCCTGAAAAAAATTTTTCAAAATTTCATTTTGTCAAATTTTTTTTTTCTATAAAAAATTCTGGCAAAACTTTATGTCTATAGAAATTTCTTTCAAAATTCTATTTCTATAGAACATTTTTTTCAAAAAATTTGTTTTATAGAAAATTGTCCCAAAATTTTATTTATATGGATTTTTTTTCTCAAAATTTTATTTCTATAGAAAAATTTCCCAAAAAAATAGAAACTTTTTCAAAATTTTATTTTTATATAAACTTTTTGCTTTTTATTTCTATAGAGATTTAATTTACCAAAACACCAAGAATTCTACTAATCTACCAAACAGAAAAAAATTTACTATTTTTGGTAGAATTCTACCAACTTTGCAACCGGTTTTCAAGTGTTTTAAGATAATAAAGCACATAGAATAATTTGTTTTTTGTAAATTTTGTTTAAGTTTACCGAAACACATTATAGGGAACATTTTTTGGGAATGTAGCGGAAAGTAGGGGACTTTTTTTTGTCCGAAAATTTTCAATGGCACAAGTGACTATAGCTCCTAATATGAAACATTTCCGTTCAGATTGAGACAAAGCACCCATAAACATGTACCCCTTAATTTTTTATAAATAACTATGGAACTGCGGTTTATCTCCCAAACCTATATCAATGTTAGCCCACAAATGATTATGTTTACTAATTCAGTAGGGGTGGTTTAGGGTATGATATAGTCGGCTACGCCCGACTTTCTACTTTACTTACTTGTTTTATTATACCCTAAACCACATAGTGGTCAGGGTATAATAACTTTGATCTGCCAAAAAATGTGCCTACCAGAAATATTGATTTTAGACCCCATAGAATATATACCGATCGACTCAGAATCACCTCCTGAGTCGATCTAGCGCTTGGTGTCCGTCCGTCCGATCGTCCGTCCATGTATTTGTTGTTGGCAGGACTCCGGTCGCAATTAGTAACCGATTTTGATGAAATTTGGGATGAGACGAACGCTATTGAATTTGGAAAAAATCTAATCAAATTTAGATATAGCTCCCATATATATGTATCGTCCGATTTCGATAAATGAAGTCAGATTGCGTTTATTTACTAACCGATCGTCGTCAAATTCGCCACAAGGTAATCCAATTGACCACCCTTTAAGTGTGCCAAATGTCATCGAAATCGGTTCAGATTTAGATATAGCTCTCATATATATGTATCGACCGATTTTCCCACATTTGGCTATAAAACCCTTATTTATCAACCGATCTTACTCAAAGTTGGCTAAATGTAATCTTCTATAGCACTAACTATATGTACACAATTTCATCGAAATCGGTTCAGATTTAGATATAGCTCCCATACATATGTATTGCCCGATTTTCCCACATTTGGCCATAGAACCCTTATTTATTGACTGATCTTACTCAAAGTTGGCTAAATCCAGTCCTCTAACGGTATGTGCAAAATTTCATCGAAATCGGTTCAGATGGAGATATAGCTCCCATATATATGTATCGCCCGATTTTGAAAATTTTGCCCCTAATAACTTTATGTTTGTCCATAGAGGCCCATTTCTTTACTGATCTTACTCAAATTTAGCACAAGGTCACCTTCTGTAGTTTCAATTAAACCTGGAGACTATCATCTAAATCGGTTCAGGTTTCGATATACCTCCCATATAACATACATACGTCGCTCGATTTTCCCAAATTTGGCCATAAAACTCTTATTTATTAACCAATGCCACTTAAGTTTCAAATTTTTATGTACTATCCGATCGTAATTAGACTTACATGTAACTCTTACATAATAATATTGCCCGATTTTCCCGAATTTTGATTTATTGCCCACATTAATTGAGCGAATTTTTAATAATGGACTCAATATTAGTTATATACTAACTCTGCAGGTGCAAACTCAACTACAGCTACAACTATATGTAATATCCGACATTTCTGTTCAGATTGTGCCAAAACTCCCATAAAAATGTACCCTTGAGCAAAGACAAAAAATTTTTGGTATGTTAGAATTGTTGTATATGGAGGTATGATACCGTAAACCAATTTTCGTTCGATTCTGATCACTGGTGCAAAAGTTACGTAACATTGCATATATGCAATTTCATGCAGATAATCAATTTCTTTAGTCCACGTTGTTATCTCTATATATCACAGGTAGAGGAGAAAAGTGATCAGATCAAACATGTCTTAAGTGAAACATTTTATTGCTGGATGGGGAAAATGGAACATTTTTACTAAAAAAATTGTTTTGTCGCCAAACATAAAATGTTTGCCAAAATCAGATAGGATAGTTGCGTCAAACATGTTACATGTTCCCCATCGAAAACTAACACTTTACTTCTGAAACATGTTCGAGGTGATCATATTCCTTCTCGGGATGCAATATTAAAAGTCAAACTGTTCCACGTGTAACAGTGCAATGGTCGGAGGGGCGACGAAACTTCTAGGGGGTGACCCAAACATGAAAAAGACTGGAGAACTACCATGCTTAAAGAAAAGAGGAACAGAAACGTCATAGCACTCATTACCGGATACCTAGAATTGGCACATCTGTGCCGAGTAAGAGCAGCGGATGATTGTGTATGCAGCCGTATTTTTACGAAAAAGAGACTTTGGAACTCTGTTTAAGTTCAAGTGCTACGCTTTTACAATATAAAGAAACTGACATATCTTATATGAATGGGTATGATGGAACAAAGAAGTTGGAGCGTACCACAAGCTGAAAACTGGTTTTGGTATATGCCAGCTTATATGATACACGGAAACCTGGACTCTCGTTTTTACTTAGGCTAGGTATAATGGCGAACCAAAACTTCATTTTCACTTGGACTTTTCAGTTAATTATGATACCACAATATTGACCTTCTGTTTATCATTGAGTGCAGTTCGATTCAATATTAAGCTCTATAGCCGAGTTCGAACGGTCTTTCACCATGAGGAAGCTTTTAAACATTTAAAATTGTCACCAACATATTGACAGGGGATAGACCACCGGAAAAAAAAATTGAACCCATTTAACCAATATATCACGATGATGTACGTGTAACAATTACATCCCAGAAGCTTGTATGTTATACGATTCTCCAACGATGTAGCCAAGGATCAACTCGAATCTTCTTTTACGACCTCGATTTATATCAAACTCGGTGTTTAAATCTCCATCATCATCAAAATACTCGGCTTTATATTCGTATTCGTCGCTAAGTGTCCTAGTAGTAAGAAAAATTGATTGAATACATGATATTGCACATATGCAATTATATGGCATATATGCAATGACAGTTCATATTGGCTCAAACGCATGAAATTGCAGATATGATATCATTCATTGTAGAGCTCTTGTAAATATAATTTGTATTATAAAACCATATAGGTAGCGTTTAAAATAGAGTAAACTTTTCATTTTATATTTACATTTAAACAAATTTTAAGAAGGTTTCATAATATTAAAACAAATAAGTTAGATTTTTCGAGGTACTCAAAATGCTTATTTTAATTTCGCTTTATTTAAATGAAATTGGACAAAATCCTTATCAAATATAATCTACGGCTTCCAAAATGTGAATAACAAAAAAATTATGGTAAAATATGTAAAAGAATAGGAGCTAGACAGGCAAGAAACTAACATTGCATATATGCAATGTCATGCAACGAAGGGTTAAATATGGAAATGCGAAATGCTTATCGCACAAACCAATACCAATGTTACGCCACAAATGCTTATGTTTACTAATTCAGTAGGGGTGGTTTAGGGTATGATATAGTCGGCCCCGCCCGACTTACTACTTTACTTACTTGTTTTTATACCCTCCACCAAAGGATGGCGGGTATATTAACTTTGTCATTGCGTTTGTAACACATCGAAATATTGCTCTAAAACCCCATAAAGTATATATATTCTGGATCGTGGTGAAATTCTGATCGATCTGAGCATGTCCGTCCGTCCGTCTGTTGAAATCGCGCTAACTTCCGAACGAAACAAGCTATCGACTTGAAACTTGGCGCGAGTAGTTGTTATTGATGTAGGTCGGATGGTATTGCAAATGGGCCATATCGGTCCACTTTTACATATAGCCCCCATATAAACGGACTCCCAAATTTGGCTTGCGAGGCCTCTAAGAGAAGCAAATTTCATCCGATCCGGCTGAAATTTGGTACATGGTGTTAGTATATGGTCTCTAACAACCATGCAAAAATTGGTCCACATCGGTCCATAATTATATATAGCCCCCGTATAAACCGATCCCCCGATTTGGCTTGCAGAGCCTCTAAGAGAAACAAATTTCATCCGATCCGGCTGACATTTGTACATGATGTTAGTATATGGTCTCTAACAACCATGCAAAAATTGGTCAACATCGGTCCATAATTATATATAGCCCCCATATAAACCGATCCCCGGAGCCTCTAATAGAAGCAAATTTCATCGGATCCGGCTGACATTTGTACATGATGTTAGTATATGGTCTCTAACAACCATGCAAAAATTGGTCAACATCGGTCCATAATTATATATAGCCCCCATACAAACCGATCCCCCGATTTGGCTTGCGGAGCCTCTTGGGAGACCAAAATTCATCTGATTCAGTTGAAATTTGGTAAGTGGTGTTAATATATGATCTCAAACACCCATTCAAAAATTGGTCGTAATCGGTCAATAATTATATATAGGCCCCATATAAACTGATCCCCAGATTTGACCTCCGGAGCCCCTTGGAAGAGCAAAATTCTTCCGATTCGGTTGATATTTGGTACGTGATGTCAGTATATGGTATCCAACAACCATGCAGGAATTGGTTCATATCAGTCCATAATTATATATAGCCCCCATATAAACCGATCGCCAGATGTGACCTCCGTTGCCTTATGAAGAAGCAAAACTCATCCGATCTGGTAGAAATTTGGTACGTGGTGGTAGTATATGATATTTAACAACCATGCTAAACGTGGTCCATATCAGTCCATAATAATATATAGCCCCCATATAAACCGATGCCGAGATTTGGTTTTGGAGGCTCTTGGAGGAGCAAATTTCATCCGAGTGAGTTGAAATTTGGTACACTGTGCTAGTATATGGCCGTTAACAACTATGCCTAACTAGGTCCATATCGGTCTATAGTTATATATAGCCCTCAGGTAAATCGATCCCCAATCACATAAAAATTCGTCCATACCAAGTTCATAATTGTGTATAGCCCCCACATAAACGACCCCCATATTTCAATTCTGGCTCTCTACGTATCGTGCAAAAAGTCCATATCGATTCGTAATTATTTGTAGACTTACCTATATATAACTTTTTTTGTCTAATATATACCACGTATGGACTAACTCACAAGTTAGAAAACGATGTTAAGAAGTTTTAAGATACCACAACCCAATTAATTCGATTGTGGATGACAGTCTTTCGTATAAGTTTCTACGCAATCCATGGTAGAGGGTACATAAGATTCGACCTGGCCGAACTTACGGCCGTATATACTTGTTATTATTATTGTTTTTTTTTTTTTTTTTGAGGGTGTAATAGCGCCAGAATTAAGTCCCTGTATCTTTGTGTTCATTCCAAAGTACGCTAAGGGTAAAAAGTGAATTTTACAGGAAACAAGTTTAAAGTTTTTTTTTTGTTTTGAATTTATCAAAAACCGTATTTCATTCACTTCACTTTTTTCGGTCTTAAAATCATGTTTATTGTAGATTTTTTTTAGTGTGTACGAATTCAAAATAGTGATAATAGAACATGGCTAAAAGTGACTTAGACCACTTTAGATCGAACAAAGTTTTTTGCCCTTTTGGAATTGGAAATTTTTAAAACTTCAGTCACAGGCTACGTACAATATTAACCATAAATTTTGATCCAATAAATTTAAACTTTTGACAGAATGCAATTCACGTCAATCCGAATAAAAAACAACGAACTCCATCAAAAAGTGCTAAGTCGACTTAGCGTACTCTGGAATGAGGACATAGATATGATGTGTGGATCTTTTCAATCGGAAACATACTATGGCCAAGCTTGATGCCGTGCATTTTATTTCTTACCTGTTCTGATATTTTAATTTAAACGCACAGTTTTTTTGATTGATTTAGATTTTTTTGCATTGATTTAGAATTTATTGCTTTATTATTCTTGTTGATTTTTTATTCATGTCGAAATTTTGTTAAGATTTATTTAAGAATTGTTATTCCTTTTAATAAAGATAATGGAAAATTTTATTTGTAATTAAAAATTCTTTTCTGTCAATTTGTATTTAATTTTGATTTTTCTTGTTTTTTTTTTTTTTTTTTGAAAATTTGGTATTTTTAATTTATGTTTAAGAGAAGAGTAAAAATATTAATTTCAGCATGCATAGTAAGATGAGTTTCTTTAGATATTTTACATAATTTTCATTTTTAAAATGTTAATTCAATTATCTTTATGATCAACGATTGTCTTAATATTTTAGAGCTAAAACATTTGAACTAAGGCAATAATGGAAAATTATTTTTGTTCTTTTAATTTCGCTTTTCTATAGACAATTAAAACAAAATAGGGAACAAAATTTAAGACATTTTTTCAAATTTAAAATACAAAATTTCGTTTAGTTTTAAAATGAATATAACATATTGCTTTAACGTAGTATAAATATCCTTATTAAAATTACAGAATTTCTACCGCAGGATATGTATATAGGGAATACAATGATCTCAGCAAAAAAGGCGTCGTAAAAAAAAGTAGTGCAAATGTTCTTTCTGGATCCAGAAGCGGGGAAGAATTTAACATAGGCTGGTCACATAGGACGGCTGTCCACCATTTCATTAGCCATTGCACTGAATTTGCATTACTTCTTAAAGTGTGATCCGAATTCAGTGTTTTGGTAGTGGGTTAAAAAATGTTGTCATATTTTGCCAAATACATAATTTTTTTATGTTTTTTTAAGGAATCCAAACACTCGTTTGACCTCAAATATTTTCACAAATTCTCAACATCTTTGGGAGGACATTTTGCTTTTGGAAGGGCTTTTAAAGTTGTGCCTTTAGAGCTTCCAAATTTTTTTCCAGGGGTGGAATACTATAGAGCTACCATATTGACCTTTGCCCGATAGGTCCGTATCTGACCAAATCCGAATAATGATCATATCTGATTATATCTAATATATATATAGAATTGGTTTTGGTTCGATCTCAAAAATAAGACGA
This sequence comes from Haematobia irritans, assembly GCF_050003625.1. Classification (NCBI taxonomy): domain Eukaryota; kingdom Metazoa; phylum Arthropoda; class Insecta; order Diptera; family Muscidae; genus Haematobia; species Haematobia irritans. Next base: position 97,031,824 of record NC_134400.1, on the reverse strand, counting down.
TCTAGTTATACGGATAGTATTAGATATAGCAACTGATATTGTCATATCTTACATAATATCTGTTCATATCTAATGGCATCTAGCGTACAAAAAAGTAGTTTGGATCCCCAACATGTGATCTGGAAGTAGTGCAAACTTGGATCATCTCCAATGAATTTTACATGGGCATGTCATAGGACGGAAGTACTTCGTTTGATCATTTGCCTTGGGAATTCATTTGAATGAAGTTATTATAAAACACAACATTATTATAAAAATGTTGTTTTTTATAATAACTTCTTATAAAAAACAACAAGTATATACGGCCGTAAGTTCGGCCAGGCCGAATCTTATGTACCCTCCACTATGGATTGCGTAGAAACTTCTACTACAGACTGTCATCCACAATCGAGTTACTTGGGTTGCGGTAACACTTGCCGATGGCAAGGTATCTTAAAACTTCGTAACACCGTCTTCTTAAAAAAAGGCCGATTAAGTACGTATATAATTCAGTTTGACAAAATTTTCTATAGAAGTAAAATTTTGACAAAATTTTCTATAGAAATAAAATTTTGGCAAAATTTTCTATAGAAATAAAATTTTAACAAAATGTTCTATAGAAATAAAATTTTAACACAATGTTCTATAGAAATAAAATTTTCACAAAATTTTATATAGAAATAAAGTTTTGACAAAATTTTTTATAGAAATTAAATTTTAACAAAATTTTCTGTAGAAATCAAATTTTGACAAAATTTTCTATAAAAATAAAATGTGGACAAAATTTTCTATAGAAATAAAAGTTTGGTAGATTATTTTTGGCTCGAGTGGCAACCATGATTATGAACTGATATGGACCAATTTTTGTGTGATTGGAGATCGGCTATATATAACTATAGACCGATATGGACCAATTTTGGTATGGTTGTTAGCGGCCATGTACTAACACCACTTTCCAAATTTGAACCGGATCAGATGAATGTTGCTCCACCAAGAGGCTCCGGAGGTCAAATCTGGGGATCGGTTTATATGGGGTCTATATATAATTATGAACCGATTTTTGCATGGTTGTTAGAGACTATATACTACCACGATGTACCGAATTTCAGCAAGATCGGATGAAATTTGCTTCTCTTTGAGGCTCCGCAAGCCAAATCTGGGGATCGGTTTATATGGGGGCTATATATAATTATGGACCGATATGGACCAATTTTTGCATGGTTGTTAGAGACCATATACTAATACCATGTACCAAATTTCAGCCATATCGGATGAAATTTGCTTCTCTTAGAGGATCCACAAACCAAATCTGGGAATCGGTTTATATGGGGGCTATATATAATTATGGACCGATATGGACCAATTTTTGCATAGTTGTTTGAGACCATATAGTAACATCACGTACCAAATTTCAACCGGATCGGATGAATTTTGCTCCTCTAAGAGGCTCCGGAGTTCAAATTTGGGGATCGGTTTATATGGGGGCTATATATAATTATGGACCGATAAGGACCAATTTTTGCATAGCTGTTAGAGAGCATATACCAACACCATGTGCCAAATTTAAGCCAGATCGGATGAAATTTGTTAATGTTTGTGCTATGATTGTACTATGACACCAAGGCATAACATTCTAACTACTTTTCGGGATGTTATTTATTAGTATGAATGAATAAATAAAGAACACAGGTTCAAATCTCACCAGTGGTCATTTTTGTATCAAGTATTTTTTTCAGAAGATTGTTTGTTTATGTTTTACATCGTTTTCATTTTATTATTTTGGGCATTTATTTTTGAAGAAATATATTTTTTACATTTAAACTCAATAAAAAAATTTGCAAAACCTTCTCAACAGAACTTGAAACATGGAAGTGAAAAAGGCAATAGGAACAGGTTCAAATCCTCCCGGAGATGGAATTTTTAATTTTATTTTCATAATTTTTTTTTTTACTTTTTTGTTAATTTTACGACATTTAATTGTCCAAAATTTAAATTTTAACTTTAAACGGCCAAATGACACATTGGACAGATCAAAAATAACCTCATCCGAAGTGAAAAAACTTGATGTGGGATCCCGGGATGCTCTTAAAAAGTAATGTTTGTGGAACAACTTCCATTTTTTTTTTGCTGGGATATATATACCTTCGTATCTGCTCAGATCTAATGTCTCATTTTTGAAATACAAATGTATCAAATCTGATCCTTCATCTGGAGCTGGATACATAAACACACAAGTTCAAAAATCATATTGATTAATTCACCTTATTATGGTAAGAAAACTTATTACAAATTTTATTCGATTATATATAACTTAAATATTATCGAAAAAATTTTATCTAAATTTTACTCCTCCTAATCTTAATCCATTGGCAGAATTTAATTATTGTAATTGTATATTTGTAATGACAATATTATTTTAAATTATTTAAATTAAATATTAATATTTCACTAAATAATAAATAAAAATAATTACAATTTAATAAACTGATATGATTTGAATACAATAGTAACCTATTAACAATGATCTTAGATAATAAAAACCAAAAATGAAACATCGTACAAAGCTTATTTTACAATCTCAGACAATATCACAATAATATGGACTGGTATCCTTTAAGCAACCTTTAATTGGAAATGTCTTAAAACATTTTACGAAAGAAAAGCATTAATTTCGTAAGATTTTATTTTTAATAAATTATGTCTTTAAAAATTGGATTTCCTTTATAAATCCTTTGGCAAAGGATTGATTTCAACATGCGGTCTCATGTCTTTTTATTTCGTTGTTCAGTTTCAATTTCATTTTTTGTTATTTCTTTATTATAATATTTAATTATAACTATATTGGATTATTAGTGTTTATAAAAAGGCATTTTGTGTAGAGTAAATCATTTAATGATCAATAGCCCTTAATCGGCTTATTTTTATTCGTGATTAGTTTAGATTTCGAATAAATTACTAAAGGCAAATATTTTTAGTTTTTTTTTTCTCATTATTAATTTTTGGATAGTTTAAATATTTTGTAAAATTGGAATTTGATATCATCATTATATCATGGTTTTTTCCCATATTTTATACTCCATAATGTAATCATTATTATCAGGGCTTTTTTAAAAGTCATATAATTGGCATTGGATTTTCTTTAAAAGCTGTATATAAAAATATGTTTTCGTTTGGGAAGCATTATTTTTTTGTAGTTAGTTTGGGATTATCTTTGGTATTTTTCCTTTTTATTTAAAAATTTAAGAAAATTGTTAAGGCTTATTTATTTTAATTTTAATCGCTAATTTCAAAGCATGGAAGCATGAGAAAAAATTTATTTTAATAATCTTAAAATATATGTACACATTTTCTTTTATTAATTAGTGACAATAAATATACATCTTATAATGAATACAAAACGATAATGTGCTATACATTTTTCAAAGTGATATAATAAAAATTTTAAACTAAAAGCAAATTACCACAAGGAAGATATTCCTCAATCATAGATGCAACAAACTTCGGGAGGTTTATTTAGGATTTTTAAATTAATATGAATTGTACGTTTGACTTAATTTGAAAGACTATACAACCTAAATTTTAGGGCACACGTTTTACACAATACTAGGGAAAATTTTTAATTAGAAGAAAGTTCACAATATTTGCTATAACTTTTTTCTTTAAATCTCCCTTTCGTTAGAGTCGTATGTCTTTGAAGTAATTACATTTTTTCCTTAAAGTAAAGAAACACATTTTCGATTTCAAGAAATTATCGAGTTTTGCGCGTGTCTTTGAACTAAGGAAACTTTCCCTTAAAGTAAAGAAAAACATTTTTGATTTAAAGAAATTATCTTAAATTAACTGAAATATTTAATTTTTGGATTTAGGGTAAAAAAAAACTTCATATATAGTATAGACTTATTTTGAGGATTTTACATCTTCGGTTTAAAGTTTTTATACCCTCCACCATAGGATGGGAGGTATATTAACTTTGTCATTCCGTTCGTAACACATCGAAATATAAGACCCCATACAACATATACATATATTCTGTGTCAAAAAATTGCTATTAAAATTTTTTAGCAAAGCCTACTCAACCTAAAATTTTACTTAGCACTTGTATTTTAACAGGTGCTGACTTAGTACTTTTACACCTCTTTACCAAACAGAGATAAAAACAGATATTTAATATATTTTTTATACCCTCCACCATAGGATGGGGGTATATTAACTTCGTCATTCCGTTTGTAACACATCGAAATATTGCTCTAAGACCCCATAAAGTATATATATTCTGGGTCGTGGTGAAATTCTGAGTCGATCTGAGCATGTCCGTCCGTCTGTTGAAATCACGCTAACTTCCGAACGTAACAAGACATCGACTTGAAACTTGGCACAAGTAGTTGTTATTGATGTAGGTCGGTTGGTATTGCAAATGGGCCATATTGGACCACTTTTACGTATAGCCCCCATATAAACCGGCGCTCAGATTTGGCTTGCGGAGCCCCTTGGAGGAGAAAAATTCATCCAGCTGAAATTTGGTGCATGGTATTAGTATATGGTCTCTAACAACCATGCAAAAATTGGTCCACATCGGTCAATAATTATATATAGCCCCCATGTAAACCGATCCCCAGATTTGGCTTGCGGAGCCTCTAAGAGAAGCAAAATTTTATCCGATCCGCCTGAAATTTGGTACATAGTGTAAGTAAAGGGTGATTCTTTTGAGGTTAGGATTTTCATGCATTAGTATTTGACAGATCACGTGGGATTTCAGACATGGTGTCAAAGAGAAAGATGCTCAGTATGCTTTGACATTTCATCATAGACTTACTAACGAGCCACAACGTCGAATTTTCAGTGAATGGGCCCTAGAAAAGTTGGCAGAAAATCCGCTTTTTTATCGACAAATTTTGTTCAGCGATGAGGCTCATTTCTGGTTGAATGGCTACGTAAATAAGCAAAATTGCCGCATTTGGAGTGAAGAGCAACCAGAAGCCGTTCAAGAACTGCCCATGCATCCCGAAAAATGCACTGTTTGGTGTGGTTTGTACGCTGGTGGAATCATTGGACCGTATTTTTTCAAAGATGCTGTTGGACGCAACGTTACGGTGAATGGCGATCGCTATCGTTCGATGCTAACAAACTTTTTGTTGCCAAAAATGGAAGAACTGAACTTGGTTGACATGTGGTTTCAACAAGATGGCGCTACATGCCACACAGCTCGCGATTCTATGGCCATTTTGAGGGAAAACTTCGGAGAACAATTCATCTCAAGAAATGGACCGGTAAGTTGGCCACCAAGATCATGCGATTTGACGCCTTTAGACTATTTTTTGTGGGGCTACGTCAAGTCTAAAGTCTACAGAAATAAGCCAGCAACTATTCCAGCTTTGGAAGACAACATTTCCGAAGAAATTCGGGCTATTCCGGCCGAAATGCTCGAAAAAGTTGCCCAAAATTGGACTTTCCGAATGGACCACCTAAGACGCAGCCGCGGTCAACATTTAAATGAAATTATTTTCAAAAAGTAAATGTCATGGACCAATCTAACGTTTCAAATAAAGAACCGATGAGATTTTGCAAATTTTATGCGTTTTTTTTAAAAAAAAAGTTATCAAGCTCTTAACAAATCACCCTTTATGTGGTCTCTAACAACTACGCAAAAATTGCTCCACATCGGTTCATAATTATATATAGCACCCATATAAACCGATCCCCCGATTTGGCTTGCGGAGCCTCTAAGAGAAGCAAATTTCATCCGATCCGGCTGAAATTTGGTACATGGTGTTAGCATATAGCATATAACAACCATGCAACAATTGGTCCACATCGGTCCCATATAAACCGATCCCCAGATTTGTCAAAATGTTATTTCTATAGAAAATTTTGTCAAAATTTTATTGTTATAGAAAATTTTGTCAAAATTTTATTTCTATAGAAAATTTTGTCAAAATTTTATTTCTATAGAAAATTTTGTCAAAATTTTATTTCTATAGAAAATTTTGTCAAAATTTTATTTCTATAGAAAATTTTGTCAAAATTTTATTTCTATAGAAAATTTTGTCAAAATTTTATTTCTATAGAAAATTTTGTCAAAATTTTATTTCTATAGAAAATTTTGTCAAAATTTTATTTCTATAGAAAATTTTGTCAAAATGTTATTTCTATAGAAAATTTTGTCAAAATGTTATTTCTATAAAAAATTGTGTCAAAATTTTGTTTCTATAGAAAATTTTGTCAAAATTTTACTTCTATAGAAAATTTTGTCACACTGAATTATATACGTACTTAATCGGCCTTTTTTGAGAAGACTGTGTTACGAAGTTTTAAGATACCTTGCCATCGGCAAGTGTTACCGCAACCCAAGTAACTCGATTGTGGATGGCAGTCTGTAGTAGAAGTTTCTACGCAATCCATAGTGGAGGGTACATATAAGATTCGGCCTGGCCGAACTTACGGCCGTATATACTTGCTTTTTTAATCGGGAAAATGTCCTAAATGTAGTATTGAAGCGACGGGCAAAAAAAAATCCACAATAATTGCTTTAATTTGTTTTCTTTATATTTAGTACAAGAATCTTGCGTCCCTTCGTTTGGTCCACCGCACTAAGCACCTGTCAATCACGAATGGCTTAAAAGGGAGGTTTCTGGCTTCGTTTCAAATGCACAACGAACACCAACATCTCCGACTCTCAGGTGCCTGAGGCTTCTTGAGAATACACCGAAAAAAGTCAATAGTTAAACTAATGCTAAATTTTACTTATTTTTATTGAAAAAATAAACTATTTGTTTGTATTTAAATTGTATTCTTTTAGTCGAAATTTTCCTTAGTCCAAAGTTCAAGATGAACTAAAGCAGAACAAAATTTTCGTACGATTCAAAGAAATAGTAGAATTGAACCACTGTATGGTTAAAATGGTTATGACTAGGCGCCAACGATTTTTTCTTTACTTTTACTTCAATTTTCTCATAAGGTAGTTAATTTTTGCTGTAAAACAGTTTACTTTATTCTGTGTAAGCTCGAAAACGGCTAAACCGATTCACTTGAAATTTTTTAGGGAACGAAGAGGGTGATCATATGGTGAAAATAGTGGACCTTAATTTTTGATATCTGCTTAGGAAGCGGGACTTCCCCTTGCCTGACTTTTTGAAAATTGGACCAAAATTCTCTCTATTTCTTTTCGATATTTGGTCGGGGAGGATAACCTTCCCTTTGCCCGTCTTTCTTTTAAAATATATAAAAAAAAACCTTCTCGATTTACTTGAAATTTAGGATGTGGGGAAAAGTTATGGAGTATCCGATTTTCTGATGCTTAGACGGGGAGAGGAAAGAAAGAAAGTTTTGCGCTTTGCTTGAAATTTGCACGGAACTTTTGGGGTTGCCCCAAGCCAAAAATCCGCTACTTTGTTTTTCGAAAGTTGGACGACTTTTTTTAAACATTATGAAACACTGAACTTCTCCGTTTTACAGGAAATTTACAGAGGACGTGAGAGATGGGCATTTAATTAATATGCGGCACCAGTGTTTTTGATATTTGGCCGGGAAAGGGTAGCTCTTCCTTGCCCGATCTTTAAAGTTTTCCGATTTGCTTGAAATTTTCAGGGAATGTTCAATGGTGCGTCTAAACAAAGATGCGCTACTTTATTTTTCTTTGCTTGGTCGGGGAGGGGGACATCCCTTATGCCCTAATTTTTATTTAAGTAGAGTGAAAAACAAAAAATTCTCAGACTTACTAGAAATTTACAGAGAACCTGGGGGAGGTTATGAAATATGTGGTATCTGATTTTGTGATATTTGGTCGGGAAGGGGAACAGCCAAAATAGGTGGTGCTTCATTTTCCGATATATATTAGGGAAAGGCATCTTTTTTATTTATTTTCCGGTATGTTGGGGAGAAGGATACCTTCCCTTGAAAAACCACGCTTTAAATTTACAGGAAAAATGTAGGATGGTCAACGACAGAACATATTGAAAAAAAGATTGCTTCAAAGTGACCACCCTCTCCCCGACGTTTTATTAAGGCCGACCATTTTGCACCTATGCAGGTGTTTCACCGTATTTCAGTACATAACAAAAAAAAAACACCTTGACCGATTTGTTTGAAAAGTAAAGGATACGTGTATGGAAGTAATCCTGTTTGACTCAATGATGAAAAAGAAGGCACAGCGAAACGGGTTCTGCGAGATAAAAGATAAAAGTAAAATCAAGAAATTTAAAGACCATTTCATTAATTTTGAAGAATTGTCCAGAATTATTAAAGCCAAGTTGATCTTAGACGAACAAGATTTTCTTTCATGTAACGATACATAGTTTTAAAATAAAACAGGGAAAAACCATATATCTGAGAAATGCGTCTTCTATGCTAAGCAAAATTCGCATTTGTATTTTCGGTACAAGAAATCTTTAGCGTTACGACAATATTTTTGCAGTGTTAGAAATTTCAAGTATTTTGCATTTGTAATAAAAAGTTTTGTTGGAGGTAAATAGTACATTTCATTAATTTAACGAAATAGTTGGATTTTAGTACCAAGAAAAGTTTTACGGAGTATGCGGTGTATACACTGAAAAAAAAATATTTGAGTGATATTTAAGATTACACAACCTCAATTTGAGGATGCACAATTTACACACTATTAAGGACAAATTTCTTTAAAATAATGAAATTTTAATTAAAAGAAAGTTTATAATCTTTGCATCAACAAATTTTTATACCCTCCACCATAGGATGGGGGTATATTAACTTTGTCATTCCGCTTGTAACACATCGAAATATTACTCTAAGACCCCATAAAGTATATGTATTCTGGGTCGTGGTGAAATTCTGAGTCGATCTGAGCATGTCCGTACGTCCATCCGTCCGTCTGTTGAAATCACGCTAACTTCCGAACGAAACAAGCTATCGACTTGAAGCTTGGCAGAAGTAGTTGTTATTGATGTAAGACGGATGGTATTGCAATTGGGCCATATCGGTCCACTTTTACGTATAGCCCCCATATAAACGGACCCCCAAATTTGGCTTGCGATTGCTCTAAAAGAAGCAAATTTCATCCGATCTGGCTGAAATTGGGTACATCGTGTTAATATATGGTCTCTAACAACCGTGCAAAAATTGGTCTATATCGGTCCACTTTTACGTATAGCCCCCATATAAACGGACCCCCAAATTTGGCTTGCGATTGCTCTAAGAGAAGCAAATTTCATCCGATCCGGCTGAAATTTGTTACATGGTGTTAGTATATGGTCTCGAACAACAGTGCAAAAATTTGTCCACATCGGTCCATAATTATATATAGCCCCCATATAAACCGATCCCCCGATTTGGCTTGCGGAGCCTCTAAGAGAAGCAAATTTCATCCGATCCGGCTGAAAATTGGTACATGGTGTTGATATATGTTCTCTAATGACCATGCAAAAATTGGTCCACATCGGCCCACAATTAAATATAGCCCCTATATAATCTGATCCCCAGATTTGACCTCCGGAGCCTCTTAGAGGAGCAAAAGTCATCCGATCCGATTGAAATTTGGTACGTGGTGTTAGTATATTATCTCTAACAACCATGCCAAAATTGTTCCATATCCATATCATCCGATCCGGTTGAAATTTGCAACGTGGTGTTAGTATAAGGCCGCTAATAACCATGCCAAAATTGGTCCATATCGGTCTATAGTTAAATATAGCCGATCCCCAATCACACAAAAATTGGCCCATATCGGTTCATAATCATAACCAAAAATAATCTACCAAAATTTTATTTTTATAGAAAACATTGTCAAAACGTTATTTCTATAGAAAATGTTTTCAAAATTTTATTTCTATAGAAAATTTTGTCAAAATTTTATTTCTATAGGAAATGTTGTCAAAATTTTATTTCTATAGAAAATTTTGTCAAAATTTTATTTTTATAGAAAATTTTGTCAAAATTTTATTTCTATAGAAATTTTTTTCCAAATTTTATTTCTATATAAAATTTTTTTCCAAATTTTATTTCTATAGAAAATTTTTTCAAATTTTATTTCCATAGACAATTTTTTCCAAATTTTACTTCTATAGAAAATGTTGTCAAAATTTTATTTCTATAGAAACTTTAAACTTAATTATATACGTATTTAGTTTAATATATACCACGTATGGACTATGTGGTATATATTACGGTGTTAGGAAGTTTTAATATACCTTGCCATCGGTAAGTGTTACCGCAACCCAAGTAATTCGATTGTGGATGACAGTCTTCAGTAGAAGTTTCTACGCAATCCATGGTGGAGGGTACATAAGCTTCGGCCTGGCCGTATATACTTGTTTTTATTAAATTTAAGAAACAAATTTTGGAAATTTGCGTCTTTGAACAAAGGCCAAGTTTCCTTAAACTAAAGAAACACATTTTTTATTTGAAAAAATCGCCCTTAACCCTCTAATTCCCAATCCCGCCATTAGGCGGGATTCGCTAAATCAGGAAGCTTTTAGTAAAACACACCTTGAGATAACAAAGATGGGTAATTAAAAAGATAGCTTAGTTAAAACTGTTCAAGAGTCTTTGCAGCATATACTGAATTTTACCGTATACATTTTTCTTGTTTCGTTTTCTTGATTTTTTATCGTTAACATTCAATATTTAATCAGCCGGCAATTAGAGGGGCATTAGAGGGTTAAATTAACTGAAATATTGAATCTTTAAATTTAAGATAAAAGCGTTTCGAATATAGGCTAAGACTTATTTTGAGGGTTTAGCATCTTTGGTTTAAAGTTTTTTTTAGAATCATTGTTGTTGTTTTTTAAGAAAACGTCTTGTACGTTGATGTATCCGTTATAATGTGGATTTTTAAAGTGTCAGTTGTTTGTACGTGAATAGTTTTTTGAATATACCGCGAAAAGAGAATGAAAATTCGATAAATGGAATGTCTATCTTAACCCTTCGTTGCATGATTTAATTTGAGCAAGGATAAAAATTTTTTGGTATGTTAGAATTGTTGTATATGGAGTTATGATATCGTAAACCAATTTTCGTACGATTCTGATCACTGGAGGAAAAGTTACATAACATTGCACATATGCAATTTCATGCAGATAATCAGTTTCTTTAATCCACGTTGTTATCTCTATATGTTATATTACAGGTAGATGAGGAAAGTAATCAGATGTTTTAAATGAAAAATTTTATTGCTCGATGGGGGAAAATGGAACATTTTTACTAAAAAAATTTGTTTTCTCGCCAAACATAAAATGTTTAAAAAAACCAGATATCATGGTTGCTTCAAACATCTTAGATGTTCCCCATCGAAAATTAACATTTTACTTCTGAAACATGTTTGAGGTGATCTTATTCCAATGTTAAAAGTCCAACTTTTGGGATTCTAAATAATTTTTGCCTTTTTTGATGCACAGCTAGTTCCGCATTTTTGCATTCTACACAAAGGGAAGTGAACTTGGAGAACGTAATCCCATAGAGGCGGGACCGTTTGCCGGGTTTCGCCAAATTGTTCCACGTGGAACAGTGCAGTGGTCGGAGGGGCGACGACACTTCTAGGTGGTGACCTAAACAAGAAAAAGACTGGAGATCTACCAGGCTTAAAGAAAAGAGGATGACGAACAGAAACGTCATTATTACCGGACACCTAGAGTTGAAGGCACATCTGTGCCGAGTAAGAGTAGCGGATGATTCTGTATGCAGCCGTATTTTGACGAAGAAGAGGCTTTGGAACTCTGTTTAAGTCAAATGCTACGCTTTTACAAGATATAGAAACCGCCACATCTTATATGTTTCGGTATGATGGAACAAAGAAGTTGGAGCGTACCACAAGCTGAAAACTGGTTTTGGTATATGTCAGCTTATATGATACACGGATACCTGGACCCTCTTTTTTACTTAGGCTTAGACTTTTCAGTTAATTACGATACCACATTATTGACCTTCTGCTTATCACTGAGTGCAATTCGATTCCATATTAAGCTCTATAGCCGAGTTCGAACCGTCTTTCACCATAATGTGCACTATTTTGAGGAAGCTTTTGAATACCTAAAATGGTCACCAACATTATTGACAGGGGATAAACCACCGCTCTCTTTTACTTAGGCTTAGACTTTTCAGTTAATTACGATACCACATTATTGACCTTCTGCTTATCACTGAGTGCAGTTCGATTCCATATTAAGCTCTATAGCCGAGTTCGAACCGTTTTTCACCATAATGTGAACTATTTTGAGGAAGCTTTTGAACTCCTAAAATGGTCACCAACATTATTGACAGGGGATAAACCACCGCAAAAAAAATTTTGAACCCATTTAGCCTATCTATCAACGATGTAGGACAAGGATCAACTCGAATCTTCTCCTACATCTTGTGCTTCTTCTACGACTTCGATTTATATCAAACTCCGTGTTTAAATCTCCATCATCAAAATAAAGGGTGATACGGTCAAAATTTGGTCAATATAAACTTGACGTATTTCTTTCAATTTTGCATTTAAAAAACCTGAACACCCCTCATTTTGAAGGTGTGTCTGTGTAGAATGTTGCTCCTATTTTGATTTTGGAATTCACTCTTTCAAAATGCCGTCCAAGCAAGAAGAGCAGCGTATCAAAATTTTGCTCGCGCATCGCGAAAATCCGAGCTACTCGCACGCAAAGCTGGCAAAATCGCTAAAAGTTGCCAAATCAACCGTTACAAATGTAATTAAAGTGTTTGGGGAACGTTTGTCGACAGCCAGGAAGTCTGGATCGGGGAGAAATCGAAAACCGGAAGCCGCTGAGACGACAAAAAGAGTTGCCGGTAGTTTCAAGCGAAACCCTAACCTCTCTCTCCGAGATGCCGCAAATAAGCTGGGTGTATCGTCTACAACCGTGCATCGAGCCAAAAAACGAGCCGGACTATCGACTAACAAGAAGGTAGTGACTCCAAATCGCGATGATAAACAAAATACGAAGGCCAAAGCGCGATCCCGGAGGCTGTACACGACGATGCTGACGAAGTTTGACTGCGTGGTAAAGGACGACGAAACCTAAGTCAAAGCCGACTACAAGCAGCTTCCGGGACAGGAGTTTTATACGGCAAAAGGAAGGGGAAAGGTAGCAGATATTTTCAAGCAGATAAAACTGTCAAAGTTCGCAAAGAAATATCTGGTTTGGCAAGCCATCTGTACCTGTGGCTTGAAAAGCAGCATTTTCATAGCTTCCGGGACTGTCAACCAAGAAATTTACGTGAAAGAGTGTTTGAATAAACGTCTGCTGCCTTTCCTGAAGAAACGCGGTTGTTCCGTACTGTTTTGGCCGGATTTGGCATCTTGCCATTACGGTAAAAAAAGCCATGGAGTGGTACGCCGCCAACAACTTGCAAGTGGTTCCCAAGGACGAGAACCCTCCCAACACGCCAGAGCTCCGCCCAATTGAGAAATACTGGGCTATTGTCAAGCGGAATCTAAAGAAGACCAAAAAAACTGCTAAGGACGAGCAGCAGTTCAAGGCAAACTGGCTTTCTGCGGCGAAGAAAGTGGACAAGGTGGCTGTACAAAATCTGATGGCATGTGTCAAGCGTGAGGCCCGGCAATTCGGATTTGGAAAAGCGAAAGCCTAACTGAATATTTTTCCTGAATTTTATACTAATTGAACTTGAACAAGTATATACGGCCGTAAGTTCGGCCAGGCCGAAGCTTATGTACCCTCCATCATGGATTGCGTAGAAACTTCTTCTAAACACTGTCACCCACAATCGAATTATTTAAGTTGCGGTAACGCTTGCCGATGGCAAGGTATCTTAAAACCTCCTAACACCATCTTCTAAATTGTATGTAAGTCCATACGTGGTATATATTAAATAAAAAAAGATCGATCCAATACGTATATAATTCAGTTTGACAAAGTAGACATAAAATTTTGACAAAATTTTCTACAGAAATAAAATTTTGACAAAATTTTCTATAGAAATAAAATTTTCACAAAATTTTCTATAGAAATAAAAATTTTCACAAAATTTTCTATAGAAAGAAAATTTTGACAAAAATGTCTACAGAAATAAAATTTTAACAAAATTTTCTATAGAAATAAACTTTTGACAAAATTTTCTATAGAAATAAAATCTTGGTAGATTATTTTTGGCTCGAGTGGCAACCATGATTATGAACCGAATAAAATTTGAACAAAATTTTCTATAGAAATAAAATTTTGACAATGATGAAAATTTTATTATGAACCGAATAAAATTTTAACAAAATTTTCTCTAGAAATAAAATTTTGACAAAATTTTCTATAAAAATAAAATTTTGGTAGATTATTTTTGGCTCTAGTGGCAACCATGATTATGAACCGATATGGACCAATTTTTGTGTGATTGGACCAATTTTGGTATGGTTGTTAGCGACCATATACTAACACCACGTTCCTAATTTGAACCGGATCGGATGAATTTTGCTCCTCCAAGAGGCTCCAGAGGTCAAATCTGGAGAACGTTTTATATGGGAGCTATATATAATTATGGACCGATATGGACCAATTTTTGCACGGTTGCTAGAGACCATATACCAATACCATGTACCAAATTTCAGCCGGATCGGATGAAATTTTCTTCTCTTAGAGGCTCCGCAACCCAAATCTGGGGATCGGTTTATATGTGAGCTATATATAATTATCGACCGATGTGGACCAATTTTTGCACGGTTGCTAGAGACCATATACCAATACCATGTACCAAATTTCAGCCGGATCGGATGCAATTTGCTTCTCTTTGAGGCTTCGCAAGCCAAATCTGGGGATCGGTTTATATGGGGGCTATATATAATTATGGACCGATGTGGACCAATTTTTGCATGATTGTTAGAGACCATATACTAACACCATGTACCAAATTTCAGCCGGATCGGATTAAATATGCTTCTCCTAGAGGCTCCACAAGCCAAATCTGGGGATCGGTTTATATGGGGGCTATACGTAAAAGTGGACCGATATGGCCCATTTTCAATACCATCCGACCTACATCGATAACAACTACTTGTGCCAAGTTTCAAGTCGATAGCTTGTTTCGTTCGGAAGTTAGCGTGATTTGAACAGACGGATGGACGGACGGACGGACGGACATGCTTAGATCGACTCAGAATTTCACCATGACCCAGAATATATATACTTTATGGGGTCTTAGAGCAATATTTCGATGTGTTACAAACGGAATGACAAAGTTAATATACCCCCATCCTATGATGGAGGGTATAAAAAGAAATTTAATTTGATTTTTTAAATAAACGATTTCACCGATTTACACGCGTTTTCCCTTACCAAATTTTGACCGTATCACCCTTTACTCGGCTTTATATTCATATTTGTCGCTAAGTGTCCTAGTAGTAACAAAAATTGATTGAATGCATGATATTGCACATATTCAATTATATGGCATTTATGCATTATCAGCTAAAACGCATGAAATTGCAGATATGATATCATTCATCGTAGAGCACTTGTAAACATAATTTGTATTATAAAACTATATACGTAGCGTTTAGAATAGAGTAAACTTTGCATTTTATATTTTTATTAAAAAAAATCTAAGAAAGTTTCATAATATTAAAACAAATAAGTTGAATTTTTCGAGGTACTCAAAATACTTATTTTAATTTCGCTTTATTTAAATGAAATTGTTACGATACTGGATAAAATCCTTATCAAATATAATCTAAAATGTGAATAACAAAAAAAATTATGGTAAAATATGTAAAAGAATAGGAGCTAGACAGGCAAGAAACTAACATCGCATATATGCAATGTCATGCAACGAAGGGTTAATTTTAATTTTATTGATCCTAGATTCAAAGCAAAATAGGTCGCTCAAAATGTATTGATTTTAAAGAAACCGCATCTTTGGCTCGGAATCAATACCAAAATACTTCAGGGAAGATCAAAATCTTTGGATCTAAGTATACTTTTTTTTGTGTACCCTCTCCATTTTATTTATAATTAAAAATTTTTTTTTAATAAATAATAATAATAATTTTACATTAGCATTTCGTATTCATTATAAGTGTGATAGTTTTATAAATTGACAAATATTTTAATTATTACTGTTTAAA